>NC_134484.1:145581893-145584393 GCF_040206685.1 Ascaphus truei
CAATGGTCGGGGTGCCCCTAACTGATCATGTGGGGGGTACCTCACTTTACGTTTGTGAGCCTCCACCCGGGAGAATCTCTGGGCGAGCACGCTCTGGGGTAACAGTCACCGGTTCCGTACTACTTCCTCCCCCTGGTGGAAGGAATAGCACAGTGTCTCTTGGCCAGACCTTTACCCGGCCATGTGTGGCATGGATGCAGTAGGCCAGGAGGTCTTGCCTTTTTCCACGGTCCACCACATGGTGAATGGAGCGCTCCTTGGCTCCAAAGAGGCAATTTTCACTAAATCCCTCTGTACACAGTCTTTGTCCCCTACATTACTGGCGAGGCTTCCACTGGGAAGCGAGCAATGGGCCATGTCTCTTTCAGCAAAGTCTCTGTTTCACCTGGCAGGGGGTAAAGGGTAGATACCTTACCACTGCGGGTGACTCCCGGTGGCCAACGGGTCCTCGGGGACGCTGTCAGTTCCCCACTTCAACTGTCGTGGGGCCTGTCCACAACACTTCTGAGACAGTCCACTCACTGTCTTGCAACTCGGGGAAGCGTTGGATCCCAGTCCTGGGACCAGATGGGTTTGGAACGCACGGGCTCTCACTCACATCAGGAGCTGTTACTCTGGCCCTCTTCACGGCCACCTCCATCAGAGCCTGTGGGGAGCAAGGGGCTTCCTTACCACTCAGCTGTTTTGCCATGGGTTTCTTCTTCATCAGGAATCATCTCTGGGATGTCCTTCCTGTACACGGAGAGTCGCCATGGCTGGGAGCTCTCTTCTGCCGCTCCGGCCGCACCACTGCTTGCTGCTGGGGAATATCAATACCGCAGCGGTTCCACAGCAGGGTCCACCGCTGATGCTTCAGTCTCACATGTGTGGTCTGCCGACAGGCGCATCACCACAGCTGGTTGGCCATTGTCTTTCTTCTTCCCCTGAACGATATCCGGAGAGTACTGGTCCACTCGTACTGCGGCGACAGCTATCTCCTAAGGGGAACACCTCCGCCAGGATGCGATGCCGAGTGGAGCCATTCGCCCTGGTAGCCAGACTTAAGGAGCTACCGTGCTCCGCGGTCACCTGGAGGCTCACACCCAACACCCCTAGGGTAGTCAACTCCCCCTTGTCATCGCTAATAGCTACTGATCCCACGCCTGGGAACCGATGGTACCTCTGTAGGCCAGACTGGCTGTTGTAGGGCACACGGGCCCCACAGCATCTGGATGCACTGTAACTGAGGTAGGTGATTCTTTGGCTCCAACTTCACTGGTGTGGTCCGCCGGCTGGCGCATCACCACGAGTGGCTGGCCGCTGAAATCACTGAAAGAAGATGGGGGTACAGACACCTAACCCTGTGATTCCTCTGGCTCCTCTGTATCACTGCTGTGGTGGTTCGCCGGTAGGCGCCATCGCCACCGATGGTTCGTCCTTTTCCGTAGCTGGCTGGGCTTCAGTTCTTCCCGCTTGGTTGGCAACGGGGACTAGGGCAAGCCTTGTCTGTCAGCTCCTCCACCTCCGTGGTTGATGGAGTAGAGCAATTAACAACATCTTCATCACTGGGTTCTGCCATCTGAGATTCCTGCTTGGGATCGGGGACTGTAGACTGCAGCAGCACAGGCTTTAGAAACTGTGCCCTGCAGCCGGCATACTTGGGACCCCAGGTCTGTTTGCCACCTGGGACGTCACACTGATTAAAAACACATCTTATACACCCCTCGTCCTCCACCAAAGCCACCCGATATTCTATGGGTAGCCTAAAATGGTTTAAAGGTCTATACCACCAGATAGATTCAAGTCCTTTTGTAGGCACGGGCACACAAGAAATGATATTTTCCCCTCCTTTTGACCGCCATGCTCCATATAACTGAGGGTGTGTTTCTCTGCATTCTGTACTGTCTTTAATGAGAACAGCAGTTTCTGCTGGCTGTTCACTGTGCTTGCTCCCCCTGGTGGAATGTAAGGGAGGGGGCCCGCTCTATCACTGATTGGTTCTGGCTCTGCACTGAGTCACTCACATTGTGGGGGCGGAGCTCTGGTTTTCCACCAGTCCCGGACGGATTTCTGCAACACAATTTAGTGCAGGCTTGCAGTCAGCAGCACATGTGCTCTCCTGCTTTGGCGGGAGACGCCATTTTAGGTGTAACTCCCTTGATGAGGGAGCCTCCATTTTGATCACAGTTCTGGTAATCTCACTAAGGCTCTCTGAGTATGCAAGAGGGTAGCCTTCTGGTGGGGCCCCTGGGAAATGTAAGGTCGGAGGGACATTTTCCCAGCATATTTCCTGATCCGTTACTAGCCATAGTCTACTACACTGGTCAGTGGGGTTGTACCGGTGCTCTATCCTCTTCCACCTTTGGTCTATGCCCCAGGAGTCCCCCTAGGGCCTCACAAATTTCCTTCAACTTCACTGCACTACTGGGAACATCCCCTACTACTAGCACATGTCGCGGGGATACTTCTGTCCTCTTGGTTCGTTCGGGGGCCTCATGGCTTGCGGGCCCAAACATGGTGA
>NC_134484.1:145589393-145606893 GCF_040206685.1 Ascaphus truei
GCCCAATAGGCAAAACGGCAGCTCACGCATGCGCCTGTCAGCACGTCCTGAACAGCAATACTGGCTCCCTACCTGTACCGAAGCTGTGCGCAAGCAGGGAGACTATAGAGCCTGTTACACATGCTTTATTTACATCAGTTATGCACGTGTATGACGATTGCAGTACAGTACATGCATCAATAAGTGGAAAAAGGTAGTGCCTTCACTTTAAGTACATTTTCACTTTACATACATGCTCCGGTCCCATTGCGTACGTTAATGCGGGGTATTACTGTATGCAACAGGGTTGACTTCGGCGAAGTAACCAAAATTATTAATAATTTAGGAAAATTAGAAAAAATTTCAAAAAGTGTCAATTACAATTTAATGCCCAAAAGTTCAATATCATGCCCTTGACCACACAAATCTAACAGTGGAATATAGGATTAATGGCACTATAATGTCAACTACTATAAAGGAAAACAACCTGGAAGTCATTATTTTAGTTGGCTTAAAAGTAGACACAGTGTAATAAAGTAATGAGGAAAGCCATGAGGGTGCGTTGTTGCAAAGGGAGAGGTAGTGTATTAGCAACAGAAAGAGAAGGCAGTGATGTCACTTTATAGATTATTGACAAAAACCTCACCCTCATTTAGATAACTGTGTTCAGTTCTTCTGGCCCTGGAATACACCCTTACAAATCATTGAAGGCAATAAGCTGTAAAGTGTCATAGCACAAGACTGCTTAGTAAATATGGGCCCATATCTACAGAAAGACATAAGCTAGAGATTATACAATGATGGGCTACTAAAATGGTGCATGGTCTATAATCTATATGATAAAACTCAGAAAATACTAAAGGATCTCAATATATACAAGCTTGAAGGAGTGGCTCAGTGAGTAAATGCTCTGACTATGAAAACAATGACACCGAGTTTGAAGCTGCGTTAGCTCCTTGTGACCTTGGGCAAATCACTTTATCTCCCTGTG
This sequence comes from Ascaphus truei, assembly GCF_040206685.1. Lineage (NCBI taxonomy): Eukaryota > Metazoa > Chordata > Amphibia > Anura > Ascaphidae > Ascaphus > Ascaphus truei. Next base: position 145,590,364 of record NC_134484.1, read on the forward strand.
CCTCAGGCACCACAAAATAGATTGTCAGCAACGACTTGTGCGTACAAAACGTCTATGTACAAGTGCTGTGTACATTGTCAGCGCTATATCAAGAAAGAATATTATTATTCTTTGGGAGATGAGGATATGAGGAAAATGTCAAATATATAAATGGGTTCAACAAAGTACAGGAAAGACGCATGATTTCAGCAGGTCATGCTATGCAGCTAAGAGGGTGGGCCTCAGGGGAAATTAAAAAGAAGTACTTCTCTGAAATAAAAGGATTGGTGGAATAGCCTCCCCAGCCAGTGGTGTAGCAACATGTGCGGGCCCCTGGGCAAAACAGTGTTTCAGGGCCCCATTAATATTAATACTGACTGCAATTTTTTTTTTACCTTCCCCATCCTCTCCCTGATCCTCTCTCTCATTATCCCCCCTCATCTCTCCCACCACTCATCATCCCTCATCATCATTCGCCCCCCTCCTTCTCATCATCATCTCTCCCCCTCATAAGCATCATCTCTCCCCCTCCTCCCCCATCATCATTGTCGCTCCCCTTCCTCATCTCTCCCCCTCCTCCTTATCATCATACTCATCTCTCCCTCCTCCTCAACTCTCCCCCTCCTACTCCGCATCAACTGTCCCCCCTCCTCATCATCTCTTCCTCTCCTCATCATCATCTCTCCCCTTCTTGATCATCATCTCTCCCCTCCTGATCATCATCTCTACTTCTCCTGTAACAACTGCTAATTCCTCTCCCGGCTTATCCTCTGTTTAACCGCCAGAGGCGCGCCGCCACATACCATCTCCCCTCTCATATCTGAAGAGAGAGATGGGCCACTGACAGGGGTGGGGGGAGAGCAGGACCCCCCAAGATCACGGGGACCCCCAGTTTTCTGCCTCCGGGCCAATATCTATGCCCCTGCTCCCAGCAGAAGTGGTAGAGGCTAATAATGTAAGGGGATTCAAACATACTCAAGATAGATATAAGGTTTTCCTAAATACAAAAAATTAAGACAACTATCACATAGTGTCTCACATGTTTCAATACAGAGGGACATGGGCAGACTAGGTGTGCTAAATGGTTCTTACAAGCCATCAAAATCTATGGAGTATATGCTGGTAGCTGCAAATTTGTCCTTAACCAACCACGTGGTTTGACATGGTCATAAGTAGCAGATTAAAACTAGCCAAAAATCCATATTACAAATCGCATAGTTTAAACCATGTCTATAAAAATTGACCAACTGCTCAGATTGTACTTTGTTTTGAAGGTTTTACTAGCTCCCTTCAGAGCCAGAGAGAGAGAGAGAGAGAGACCTATTTTAGTAGCATCCCACCTTAGATACCTGGGAGATATGCTAATGGAATAAGCAAAGTATATTTAAATGAGTCACACTCCACACCTCCTAAAAGATTTCCATACGATCTATACTTACAAGTCTAATGCCCTTTGTGATGAAGTGGGTACTGGTATCAGACCCTACAGAACCAGAACCTCTGCTATTCAAAGCAACAGCTCTAGTATTGACCTGAAGCAGATTCTGGGAAGCTCTACTGTCACAGTACACCTATAGCTAATCTATCTATTAGCATATCTCCCAGGAATCTCAGGTGTGCTCCTTTTTGTGCACGAGGAACATTGAACAGGCAAAAAGGAAGTGGAAGAGTGGTCTATTTTTAAAGGAAGCCAGGGGATACAGGTGTGAGTAGTAGAGCTGAAAAGTCAGTAGAGCTTCACCAGCTATGGCGAGAAAAAAATCTGTTACTTATTTGAAGTGGTTTAGCCTTTTGGAGTTAATGGAGCTACTAGAATTCTAGTGAATGAGTTTGCAAAAAATGTGAGTTTGAGCCTTTTTCTTCATTACGCTCAGATTTGTAGAGCCGGATTGAAACTTCTAAATAAGTCTTTTCCGCACTGTTTGGATATGTAAGATGGGCTTACAGAATACCAAAACTGGCAAATCTGAGCGAAAAGGGCTCTTTCCACATGGATATGCCCAACTCGAAGCTACTAGAATATGCCCCTCGGTCTTTATGTAAAAAAAGAAAAATAACCTGTGGTCATTTTCATGAACTAGACAAGTCATTGTACAGTAGTTAGTGTGAGCATAGAGTGATTTGAAGTGACCATTTGAACAAATAATTACTTTGTTATTCTTATTATAAAAAAATAAGTTTGTCAGATACACCACACCTATCAATTAAAATCCACAGACCTATTTGAAACAGTTTTTGTGCCATTTTCTCCAGCTTTTTCCAAGAACACTATAAAGAGAATAAACTGCAAAACATCATAACTGTAAATGCATGTCAGAGGTGAAGTGGAAGAGCCTTTTTGTCTCTAATAGCAGCCTAAGATTCTAAATATATATAACCGCTTATCATAAATAAGTAATATGTGGAAACCTCTTATGTTATCCAACGAAAACACTATAATTTTCTGAAAACATTTGATACCTGCTTAGTTTGCTTTCGAGTTTGTGGTAGACAGTAAACAAGATTTCTTCCACACTTCTGCTCACGCTACAACAAAATGGGAAATTTAATGAGCAAAATTACTGTGTAGAGGTTATCCTGTGGTAAGCTTTGATTTATATCAGGAAAGAGCTACGCCAATGCCATACTGTAAAAGAACCACAGATCACAAAGAGACCCAAGCTTACAGTCAATCTATAACATTAAGGTATTGCAATATGAGTGGTGTAATGTGTTTGTGTCACATCAAATTAGACTTTTAAAGGTACAGTGCCTCAGATCACCAAAATGAACGTATGGAAGGGATATGTTTAATTAGGTAATCATAGGTCAATATATATTTTTTGTTCAAGCAGTGCACTGTAAGAAATGTTAAATATCATTTTAAACCTTTTTTAATTTGTATTTCCCTAATGACTAGGGTTACCACATTTAAGTTTTTGAAGTGAAACTTCTTTGCTGGCACCTACAGTTTTTGATAGAAAAAATGATTTGTGTTGTCACGAAAATCCATCCCGCTACTAACGGACACGTGTCCATGCATACCTCAAAGCGCATAGCTCACACTTGCAGCCTGCATGGAAGTTGTAGCCAGTGCATGCGCATAAGAGGAGCGCATGTGCAGAACAAGTACACTCGCGCCCCCCTCTTCAAGTCCGCAAGTGCACTAACAGCCATCAGCTACTGCCGAAGGCCTCTGCGCATGCGTACCATAGGCCGTGGGCCTCTGCGCATGCGCGCCAGGGGCCGAGCGTGCACCATGGGTTGCGCAGACCTGCGCATGTGCACCACCATTCGTGAGCCTCTGCGCATGCGCGCCACACAAGAGAGGCCCGACCGAGGCGGGGGAGAGAGGAGCGCGGTGAACACCGTGGAACACCGGGAAACACCGGGCAGAGAGGAAAAGGAAACCCTGCAACAAGGCTCTGGTAAGAAGAAGGGAGGGACTGAGCCATGTCCCTCGCAATCCCGGTGCTGAAACAGTCACACAGTCAGACACACACAAAGTGACACACACAGGGGCACAGTCACAAACACACAGTGGCACACACAGTCACACACACAGTGACACACACAGCCACACAAAGTGACATCCACACACACAAAAAGTGACATCCACACACAATGACTCCCATACACACACACAGAGTGACACCCCCCACACACACACAGAGTGACACCCAACCACATAGAGTGACACACACTCAGAGACACACACAGACACACACACTTACAGAGTGACACACACACACACACACACACAGAGTGACACACACACAGAGTGACACCCCACAGTGACACCCCCCCCCACACACAGATTGACCCCCCCCCCCACACACACACAGAGTGACACACACACAGCGTGACACACACATACAGAGTGACACACATACACATACAGAGTGACACAAACACACAGTGACACAAACACACAGAGTGACACACACACAGTGAATAACACACATAAATACGAGGAATTCACAGTTACTATAAATATAGAAGTGCAAAAACTTACGCAGGGGTGTGTGTAGAGCACGCACATTCTAAGTCAAACTTCTTTGTGTTTTGTCACTGAAATTGTGTTTTGATTTTTAATAAAAAACATCACCATCACAAATGCAATTGACAAAAGACAAAGAAGTTTCACTTAAAATGCGCGTGCTCAGCACACACACATTTTATTATAATACAGGACGTTGAAATCCAGTATGAAAGTGTGACATCATAATGAGTGATCAATGATTTGGAAATGCTTCGAGCTGAATGGTATCTTTTGCTTTTTATTATCACGGCTCGGAGCGGTGGGAGTCATGGTATTATGAGACGACCAAGAAGTGTACCAACTTTATTATTTTAATAATTTATTAATATGGCATCAATCAGAAAAGGTAACTATTACACTCAAGTAGAAATCTATTATGTTTTTATGACTTGTTTCATTACAGTTAATTTAAGTTCAGACATTTCATGTCAAGGCACTCGAATATGGGACAATTATGCACCCCGACAGACCTTACTGGGATAATGAAACAAGTCAGTGAAATACTGAAATAAGGGACTGTCTCATGTATAAGAGACGTCTGGCAACCCTACTAATGACCAAATGCATTAGATGATTTTATTTGGATGTTCACCAAATTCTTTGGGGCATTCTCATTAAACAGTGATAATGACATTTCCATTTTTGCATGGATTTGCATCTTGCCAGTTATAGTTATATCGGATGTTTAAACTGTGCAAATATCACCGGATTTTTTTCTGACAGTGCAATTCAATGTGAAATGCAAATTTTGTATACAGATTAAACAAACTTACATATTTGCCAGCTGTGCATTAAGTTGCAGCATTGTATATTGCCTAGAAAGTCACAGACACACCTATAGCCTCCATCAGGTATGGGCATTTGGGCTTTTGCTGGAGAGGGAGAGGAAGAGTGGTGAGGGAACATACCTGAAAGGGATAGAAAGATAGTTACCTGGGAATTGTACAAATAAATAATTTGGATAATTTTGACATCATTTTTAATTGCACATTTGTCTCAGGTATATTTCCAAGTACTGTATCATTCTGATTTCCACAAGGAGTATTGGTTCATCTCCTTGGAGTTACAGTATATAGCTGAGGGAGGCGAGATTTCTGGATTTTACCTTATGATCAATATTGCATCAAATTGGGCAATAAATGCATGCAAATGAGGTGTCAAATTGGGCGAATTTAATGCATAACACAGTAAAAACACATCATTTGTGATTTTCTGGTGATTTTTCATTGGAAATATCAGACTTTAATGAATAGGCCAGTTTGTGTAACCTCTGTTTCCCTAGCCATACACACCTATAAACATAGAATTTGAGGGTAAATAATAACCACTTGACCCACCTAGTCTGCTCATTTACAGATGCAGCCACCAGTATTAGAACACTTGTACCTGGGAAATTCTGGGAGATTCTGGGGCAGTCTCATGGCAAATGCCTCAACATTTCTGTGAGATTCTTAATGGCCCATCGGATTAACACAGCGGGGGGTCCCTGCCGTCCCATTCAAACTGAATGGGACTGCAGGGTCTGTGTTAATCCGATGGGCCATTAAGAATCTCACAGAAATGTTGAGGCATTTACTGTGAGACTGCCCCAGAATTTCCAAGCAAGAGTTCTAATACTCGTGGCTGCATCTGTACTTATCTGCTGTAAAACCTCAGGTCGTATTTGATCCTTGACTTTCATTTACATTAGAATAGCCTTATGTATATCCCAATGTGTATGTAATTCCCTTACTCTATCACCTCTGTTAGTGGCTATTTCATGGATCCTACACCCTTTCCTGTGAAGGAGTATATTGCTTCCTCACATTTTCCCCGAGTCACTCTCCGGTTTTAGAGCATGACATCTTGTTCTAGCACGTCTCGTTCAATGAAATATACTTTCCTCTTGTAACTTGTTAAAACCCTCTATGTATTTGAACATTGATACCATATTCCACCTCCCCTTGTGTCCTCCAAGCTGTATATATTAAGCTTCCTGATAAGTTTTATGATTTCAACCATGAACCATTTTATTATCTCTTCTTTGCACAATCTCTAATGAATTTATGTCCTCCTGGAGATATGGCTTCCAGAATGGAACACAGTAATTTTGGTGAGGTCTTACCAATGATCTAGAAAAATCATGACTAAGGATCAGTACGTTCACTGGTGTTTTTGTATTGATTTCAGTTTTAAAAAAATTGTATTTTGGTGTTGCATGCAGATTTGGTTCTAAAAAAAATGTTGTATTTTGGATTTTATCTGGTTTTGGATTTTATTATTGAAGTATTTACACTTTGTACTTATTACCATATACAGTATGTTTTGTCAATTGGATGAAGCATTGGACTCTCCTGACTTTTGGTTTTGGACTTTCAAAATCTGAACTTTTGTGCAATTAAAGATGTTGGAGACGGCAGGGGTGACATGGGGGGACAGTGACATTGGGGGGAGCAGAGAGCAACATGGGGGCAGTGGGTAACTTAGCCAGTACCATGCAGGGACAAGAAAGTAGCATACGGTGAAAGAGTGACAGTAAGGAAAAAGAAATTGACATGGGGGACAAGAAAGTGACATATAGGAAGTGTAACATGGGGGAGGAGTGTCCCTAACTCTTCCAGTGTCCCACATGTGGGAGGAGTAGCCCTAACTCCTCCAGTGTCCCACATGGGGGAGGAGTGGCCCTAACTCCTCCAGTGTCCCAGATGGGGGAGGAGTGGCCTTAACTCCTCCATTGTCCCACATGAGGGAGGAGTGACCCTAACTCCTCCAGTGTCCCACATGGGGGAGGAGTAGCCCTAACTGCTCCAGTGTCCCACATAGGGGAGGAGTGGCCCTAACTCTTCCAGTGTCACTTTATCCTTCTTCAGGGCCACAGACAGATTTCCCGGGGCCCAGGAGTTATGACTGGGCCCCTCTCCCCCTGTGTCAGCGGTCTTGCGAGCACCCTCATTTCACACCTTGTGAGCCCCCTCTATTTCTCTCCCCTCCATCTCACTCCCTCTCTTCTTCCCTCGTCCCCTCTCCTCTCACTCTCCCCCCTCCGTCAATTACCCCACTCTCACTCAATCCCTCCCCCCATCTTACATGCACCTCTCTCCCGTGTCTCACTATTACTCCCTCTTCCTCACTCACTCATTCCCTCTACCCCTGTCTTACACTCCCTCTCCTCTCCCCCTCCATCACTTACCTCACTCTCACTCAATCCTTCCTCCTCACACTCATTGCCCCCCTCCTCACACAATCCCCTCCACAAAATACATACCAAAAAAAACCACCCTCCAAATACAAAAAACCTCCCACCAAATACATACAATACCCCCTACCACCCTCCAAATACATATAAAAAAAACACCCCAAACCCCCAAAAAACCTCACCCCCAAATACATATATAGAAAAACACCCCCCAAATACATATTTAAAAAAAAATACATATACAATACAGACACCTGGGGGATGGTTTCAGGCCTCTGGCCAGACCTTGTGGCCGCTGGGGTCCCGGCTGCCAGTCCTCACAATGCTGCCAGGGCCCAGGCTCTCCCCCAGATGCAGACCTCCCTCCCTGACTGTCCCACGCAGAGCTTCTGATGCTGGCACGCGCCGGATCTCCCTCTCATGCCGGTGCACACCAGAAGCAAGCTGGACTCAGCTTCCGGCACATGCCGACATCAGAGAGACCTGGTGCACGCCAGCATCAGAAGTTCTCCATGGGACAGTCAGGGAAGGAGGCCCACAGCTGGGGGAGAGCCAGGGCCCAGCGGTGGCAGCAGCAACTAGAGGACCAGCAGCCCCCCTCTGCCAACGGGCCCGGGACGCCTGTCCCGGCTCTCCCCCTCCTGTCAGCAGCCCTGCATGTTGGCCTGGCTCCTCTGCTGATTGGATCTCAATTTGGATCTCAATTTTAGAGGAGACAGTGCCAATCGGGAAGCATCAGACACATCTTTGGTAACCCATACGATCTGTACATCTGCAAACAGCAGAGATAGGGATTTTTTTGGGGGGGGAGAGGGGCAGTAATTTAATGTGGAGAAACCCTACCCTCCTCCTCAGGGACCCGAATCCGAATTTGAGGCAGAAATGTGTTTTGGTTTGTTTTGATTCCAGATTCATATGAACCGTAAGTGTCTTGGACAGTTCGTGTCTGAAATCGTGACCCCCCAATTTCAGCATGTTCTTATTTTGAACACATGAATGTGCCCATCCTTAATTACTTCCTATCCCTTATTACGGTGAATACCTCTCCAGATACAACCTAACTGGCTCTCCCTGCTGCTTTCTTGCATTACTTTCCTATTTTCAATTAGCTGAAATAATTATTCCCACCCAGGTCATCTTTCTCTATAGTATTTGACCTTTGAGTGCCATTAATCCTTTATTCTGCCTTTTAATTTTTGAGACACAAGTGCATTATAGACCACTTTTTAGCATTAAATTATTCTAATCTACCTAATCAATCATCATTTTGCTTCACTCCCAACCCGCCACTGAAGTATCATCTCTGTTACAGATCTTACGATCATACTTTCTTTTCAAGGCAATTTATATTGTTACTAATAAAGATATTAAAGAGCACCAGTCCAGTACTCTGCTGTTTACCTCCCTCTCTCAATATGTACTCCATTTACAATGACTCTCTGTCACCTATCCTTTAAGGAATGTTCTATAAATCTCACCCATTTTAGACTCAAATCCCAATCATTACAAATTGCTTATCAGTCTTCCACAGTATATGACAGTGTCAAAAGTTTACTAAAATATGGGTTTGATACATCTACAGCTCTACCCTGATATAATTCCTTAGTCACCCGGTCTAAAAAAAATCAGATTTGTTTGACATGATCTCCCTCAGTAAATCCATATTGCCTGGGATCTTGTACTGTAAGTTTTTAGACTTTAAATATTAAAAAAATGTTCTTTCTACTTTGTTTCCATTCATTTCCACGATACTGTATTTTTGTCACATTGGATGTTGCTCTGGACTTTTTTGGTTTCTTGTTTTTGTACAATTAGCCACGCCCAGTAGCACTCCTTTTGACACTTATACACATACAGGTATACAGTGTTCGACAATCATATACATTTACACGCCCGGGATTTAACCTCCGAGCGAGTAAATATTGGCCATAGCAGCACACGTGTTTGTTTTTTTAATTTCCCTACTTGCGCTGAATTTTCCCTGCTCGCGCTGAATTTTTTTTAAAAAAACTCCCCCTACCTGACAGCTGATTGCCGCTCGCTCCCAGGCTTTGTGGGCGCGCGGCCAGGCTCTATATGAGCCCACCCCCAAGGAGCGGCCATTCTTTCTGCCGGGAGATCTGTTGGAGGGTAAGTACTCTCCAATCTCTCCATGCTGCGGCTCCTCTGCTCCTTCCCTGCCTCCTGCAAGACAACCCGTGCGATCCCCCTGGTCCCCACATGGCTCCCTACTCACTTCCGCGGCCCTCTGCTCCTGCCCTCTCCCGCCAGTACACGCCTTTGCGTTAGCTCTCCCCTCCTCCTGTCCCCTTCCTCTACTCCTGTCCCCTTCCCCTACTCCTGTCCCCTTCCCCTCCCCTCCTCCTCTCCCTCCCCTCCTCCTGTCCCTTCCCCTCCCCTCCTCCTGTCCCTCGATCCACCAATCGCTGCCCGGGGCAGGAGATCCCCACTGCTGTAGCCCGGTTGGCATACGTGGGGGGGGCAGCCCTCACCACGTGCCAACCCCGCCCACCCACCAACCCGCCTCCCCGCTAGCTAACTTCATGACGGCGCAGCCGCCGCATGAGGTGGGGGGGGGATGCCGGCCTGACTGCCTGCTTGGCCACGCACTGCGGGACATGCCGGCAAGGGGAGCAGGGCAGTGGCGGCCACGGCGGGGCTGACTGTCCCCTGGGCGCCCGCTGGGGGACACCTCGCCACGTAACTCCTACCCACCTGCCACCTCCCCACCTCCCAAAGCTTCCACTACGCCCGTGTGAGGTATGGGGGGGATGTCGGCCTGCCCCCCCCCCCCCCCCCCCACGAGCGGGAGATGGGCGTGGGTGGGTGGGGGAGGAGCGTGGTGGTGCTGGTCGCAGCCTTTCCTCCCCCCCGTGTGTGTAGAGAGAGAGAGAGTGTGTGTGTATATATGGGAGAATATGTGTGTGTGTGTGTGTGTGTGTGTGTGTGTGTGTGTGTGTGTGTGTGTGTGTGTGTGTGTGTGTGTGTGTGTGTGTGGTGTGTGTGTGTGTGTGTGTGTGTGTGGTGTGTGAATGTGTATGTGTGTATGGGAGTATGTGTGTGACACCAGAGGTACCCCCCAATCAGTCATCCCCCCCAGTCAGTCAGTCACCCCCCCAGTCAGGTCACCCCCCCCAGTCAGTCACCCCCCAGTCAGTCACTCCTGCCCCAGTTAGTCACCTCTGCCCCAGTCAGTCACCCCTGCCCCAGTCAGTCACCCCTGCCCCAGTCAGTCACCCCTGCCCCAGTCAGTCACCCCTGCCCAGTCAGTCAGTCAGTCAGTCACGCCTGCCCCAGTCAGTCAGTCAGTCACCCTGCCCCAGTCAGTCAGTCAGTCACCCCTGCCCCAGTCAGTCAGTCAGTCACCCCTTCCCCAGTCAGTCAGTCACTCCTGCCCCAGTCAGTCAGTCACCCTGCCGCAGTCAGTCAGTCACCCCTGCCCCAGTCAGGTCAGTCAGTCAGTCAGTTACTCCTGCCCCAGTAAGTCAGTCATCCCTGCCCAGTCAGTCCGTCACCCCTGCCCCAGTCAGTCAGTCAGTCACCCCTGCCCCAGTCAGTCAGTCAACCAGTCAGTCAGTCATCCAGTCAGTCAGTCACCCAGCCAGTCAGTCACCCAGCAAGTCAGTCACCCACCCTCTCTCTCTGTGTATCACCCACCCTCTGTGTGTGTCACCCACCGTTTCTCCCCTCTGTGTCTCCCCCTCTGTCTCCCCCCTCTCTCTCCCCCCTCTGTGTCTACCCCCTCTGTGTCTCCCCCCCCCCACACTCTCTCTCGCTCTCTCTCTCTCCCCCACTCTCTCTCTCTCCCACACACTCTCTCTCTCTTTTTCTCACCCACACTCTATCTCTCACCCACTCTCTCTCTCTCTCTCTCTCTCTCTCTCTCTCTCTCTCTCTCTCTCGCCCACTATCTCTCTCTTTCTGTCACCCACTCTCTCTCTCTTTCTGTCACCCACTCTCTCTCTCTCTGTCTGTCTCTCTCTCTCTCTCTTGTCATCCACACTCTCTCTCTCTGTCACCCACACTATCTCTCTCTCTCTCTCTGCTGTCACCCACACTCTCTCTCTCTCTGTCACCCACACTCTCTCTCTCTGTCTCCCACTCTCTCTCTCTCTCTCTCTCTCTCTCTCTCTCTCTCTGTCACCCACTCTCTCTCTCTCTCTCTCTCTCTCTCTCTCTCTCTCTCTCTCTCTCTCTCTCTCTCTCTCTTTCTGTCACCCACTCTCTCTCTCTCTGTCTGTCTCTCTCTATCTCTCTGTCTGTCTCTCTCTCTCTCTCTCTCTGTCACCCACACTCTCTCTCTCTCTCTCTGTCACCCACACTCTCTCTCTCTCTCTGTCTCCCACTCTCTCTCTCTCTCTCTCTCTCTCTCTCAAAATATAAAATTGCGGGAATGAGGGTACCTGGACATTGAGGGACTGCGGATCAGGTAAGATCCCAGGCGGGATTGCTGCTTTAGATATTGTGAAGCGGGGACGTCCAGACACTGGTTAAGTCACACCTAGCTTTTATTTCTAGATCCGACATTTACACACACAACAAGAACTAATTGTAGTATAATGTAATACAATAAATACATTTACAGTATGTCAAAAACGAATGTTGTTCTGACTAGATGCAAGGTAAAAGAACATAGTTCTATAATAGTGCTCTGAATGACCCAAGGTAATGCATATATAATAAACAACAATTTTCTTGATTGAAGAAAGGCAATGAACGGTTGGAATTATACACAAGTGAGTGCTGGGATATGCAGGTATGATGAAGACATATATATAAAGTCCTGGTGAGTGTTGTGAGTGGAGATATATGAGCCCCCCCACATCACTCCCAATGAGGACCAAGTCTAAAAACGCCTATGAACACCTGTGATGTATTTCCCAGTGTATTGATGAATAAAGTTTCTTTATTTAACACATCATGGTGCAGACAGTGATGGGTGCAAAATCTCCTTCTCTTACGCGTTCACGCCTGTGCGGCGCTTCGTCAGAGAGTGAAGATAGGTGTGCTGTGTTCCCCCTCTTATTGAGTAGACTAATTGGCAAAAATTGCTTTCAGCCGCCGTGACCGGAAACCGGAAGTGACGCGGCTTGCCCTGATACCGGAAGTGTTTGTCTCTATATGTACCCATTTCAATATGATTGATATCTAATATATTCATTCATAGTACATGTTTTTTCTACAAGTCCTCTGATAAACTGATTATACCTAACATCTGGTTTTTAACATTATACCATGCTTTTTAAATATCACTTGTGTATTAGCAAGGTATCTGTGCTGTGTTTCTCCCCTTCAGACTAGTTCTTCTCCCCTCCTGTTCTATGACAGAAGATGACGTAGAAATCACCATGACTACGTGGTTGGTTTGTAAACAAGGTATTGAACCGTATACACTGCGTCACGTCACTTCCGGTATCAGGGCAAGCCGCGTCACTTCCGGTTTCCGGTCACGGCGGCTGAAAGCAATTTTTTGCCAATTAGTCTACTCAATAAGAGGGGGAACACAGCACACCTATCTTCACTCTCTGACGAAGCGCCGCACAGGCGTGAAACGCGTAAGAGAAGGAGATTTTGCACCCATCCCTGTCTGCACCATGATGTGTTAAATAAAGAAACTTTTTTACTTCACCGCTGCTGTCCTGTGGAGTCCTGTTGCTGTGATCTGCATTGCCGCATCCTGTGGTTACCAGACGCTGTTCTGACTAGGAATTTATTACATTTATTTTATTTATATATTTTATTTTAAAGCGGGGTTGGGGGCTGGACTGGGGGTGGGACTAGGGGCTGGACTGGGGGTGGGACTAGGGACGGGGTTGGGGGTGGGACTAGGTGGCGAGTAGAATTTTTAGTTGGGCGAGTAGATTTTTGGGTGATTTGTCAAACACTGCACATATATATTTTTTTGTGGTAATTTTGGGGGGGTTCTGAGAGCTTGCTGGGTATCTGTGTGTTTGTTAATTTTGTCCAGCTGGTCTCAGCTATTTTGGAGGTTAGTGGCTCCTCCCGCCCAGGGTATAAAGCTCACCCCTCTCCACTGTCCAGGTAAGCAGGTTTTCTTTTCATGCAGCTGGTTGCGACAGGTTCAATGCCAGGACCATCCTTCCCCTAATTAAAAAGGTAAATGAGGATTTTAACCAGTTAGTGTTAGGACCTGCGATATTATGGTCATGCCTTGAAAGTAGCTCGCAGGCTTATACGCTTTGGCCAAAGGGTTAGCTAAATGACCCTTATTCAAGAGATATATAGGTATTTCACTGTGTATTTTTGTCACATTGGATGTTGCTCTGGACTTCTTTGTTTCTTGTTTTGTACAATTAACCACGCCAAGTAGCACTCCTTTTGACACTTATACACATACAGTATATATATAATTCTTTTGTGGTAATTTTGGGGGGTTTCTGAGAGCTTGCTGGGTATCTGTGTGTGTGTTAACTTTGTCCAGCTGGTCTCAGCTGTTTTGGAGGTTTGTTTCTTTGTTTCTTGTTTTGTACATGCATATATATATATATACTGTATATATATATATTAAAAAAACACACACAAAAAGTAGCGCTACTAAGTATAGTAAATAACTGTGAATAATTAATATAAACACTTAAATTATATGCAAATTAATAAAAATAACCAACAAATAAATAGATAGTGTCCAAAGAAAAAAAAAAGGATAAGTCCAAATGTCTCCACTTGGTGGTGGTCTGGAGGAGGAGAGAGTCCCAACGATACACTGACCACAGGTGCTCCTTGCTGCTTCAAAAGAAAGTGGTGCAGCCACCCACCATAGATCTAGAAAAACAAAACACAAAAAAGCGCAAGCTCCATAGCGCGTAACTGTGTACAAATGAGGGTGAATTTATTAAGAAAAGTGTCCCTAGGAGATGCACTTACAAAAAGTTAGAATAAAATATACATTGGAGAGAATCAGTATGGATCGTCATCTACAGGAGTGGGGGAGAGGGATTTCGTCCGTGATACTGAGCACCTGGTTTGACTGCTTCAGACTCCTGCACGAGTCCTGCAGCAATTCAGTGTCTCTGATGTTAAAGGAGCTTCTTTTGAAGGTGCAAGAGTGGAAGCACAAGCAGAATAGCTCAGACGGTCGTGTGGGAGGAGGTCGTGTTCTTCGGCCCTTTTCCAGCCCTCAATTGATATCCCACACTATGGCTACAAAGTGAGCATCCAAGCCTGTATAGTGCACATGCATTCTACTGAAGTCATACTCTCTCCTGGACTATGGGCCTCATGCAGTAAGCGACGATTATGTGAAATCGGCAAGCTTATCGATTAGTCATGTTATTGGCGTTTTTCCCTCTCCGTATGCAGTAAGTGCCGAATACATTCAAAATCAAGCCGAAAACAAATCCGACCACTCTCACGATGATGAGCCGATCACACACAGGTGTATCGGCGTGCGTGGCGGGGTGCTGTTAGGTTGCACAATCACAAATCTTGCTGAATCAGGCGAAACAAGCATGTTTTTGATTGCGCGCCATATTTAAAGGCAACGTGTACTGCTAATCATTCTCTGTGTTGTTGGGAGTGAGAGAGAGAGAGAGACGCACAGAGCTGGACGATTGAACATTTGCATATTGACTGAGAGACTTGTTGTGTATTGGGAGAGCTTTGTCCTTTGTTGTTTTGTTTACATCTTTGTCTTGTTTTATATGTGGAAGTGTTTCGTGTGATTGCCTGTACATTTCTTGTCTGTTTTTTGTGAGTGCTGGAAGTATGCCCGCAAAGCGTGGGAAGAGTGATGCTGGTGGGAGTGGGAGTGCTACTCGTGCGAGTACGCGTCGGAGTGAACGTTCTGTTCAGGGGAGTGATGTTGCTGGTGCACCGAGTGGTGTTGCTGGGAGTGGGAGTGCTGTTGCTGGGAGTGGGAGTGCTGTTGCTGGGAGTGGGAGTGCTGTTGCTGGGAGTGGGAGTGCTGTTGCTGGGAATGGGAGTGCTGTTGCTGGGAGTGGGAGTGCTGTTGCTGGGAGTGGGAGTGCTGTTGCTGGGAGTGGGAGTGCTGTTGCTGGGAGTGGGAGTGCTGTTGCTGGGAGTGGGAGTGCTGGTGCTGGGAGTGGGAGTGCTGTTGCTGGGAGTGGGAGTGCTGGTGCTAGGAGTGTGAGTGCTGGTGCTAGGAGTGTGAGTGCTGGTGCTAGGAGTGGGAGTGCTGGTGCTAGGAGTGTGAGTGCTGGTGCTAGGAGTGTGAGTGCTGGTGCTAGGAGTGGGAGTGCTGGTGCTGGGAGTGCTGCTGGTGGCGCAGTTGCTGATGGGGTGGATGGTGGTGGCGTGCTTGCTGGTGGCCAGCTTTTGGAGGCTCTTCCATTGGAAGAAGGAGAGTCCAGTCAGCACCAGCCAAGCTCTGACCCTAAACCTGCTCGGAAAAAACGTGTGGAGAAGCCACGTAATCCTCGCTTCAATGACCAGGAAAATAGGGCTCTTGTCACTGGCATTCTGGAGCACTATGACAGTATATATGGACATTTAGTAGGTAAGTGTAACTTTACATTTATTATTCAAATACATGTGATCCTAGGTCATCTGAGTTTTGTTCATATGCAAATATGGGTACACAATATCTTTCTATGTTCATTAGTGTGGAAACACAGCTTTTTATCATGCCTTACAAGGACAAATAAACACAGGCGGTCAATTTGCCAGAACTGCATACAATATGAATGCAACCTTGCTTACATGTATAGGTTTAGTAGTGAATGCTCATGTGCTGCACATATTACACATAAAACAGCATGTTTGCTATCACTTGGAACAGCTAGCAGTGTAGGAAACTGGTGCTTATATTATTATTCATTTACCTCATATCTTTTATATGTTTTTCAAGGGCGGACAAGTGCAGCAAGCAAAAAAGAAATGTGGGACACAATAGTCATTGGTGTCAATGCCTGTGGGAATCGTGTCAGGGACAAGTATCATTGTCGGAAAAGATTTGATGATATTAGGTCCAAATTGAAAAAGAAAATACAAGACCAACGCGTGCATGCTACTGGCACTGGAGGTGGGCCCACACCACAACGTCTCATATTGACTCCATTGGAGGAGCTGCTTCGGCCAAAATTACTTACCGTCGTCGTGGAAGGCTTGGCTGGTGACCGTGACATTGGAATTTATCCGTCACAATTTCCAGCAGGTGATAAATATTACTGTACTAGGCGTGTCGTTGCTTACAGTTATTTTGCATAGTTACACTGCTTTTTATACTGTCTTCACAATATAAGCATACCTGCATCTATATATGTATATGTCTGATTCTGTATATATATATCTCAAAATAGACATATATGTAGTAGTCCTACTAAAAGCAGTAACTAATATAGCACGTGCCATTGCGTGCTCATTTACATGTGAATTC
>NC_134484.1:145611893-145849393 GCF_040206685.1 Ascaphus truei
TTTCCTAATACAATATAGTAGGACCTGAAAGAGTAGTACACATTGCTGACGGAATAAATATACGTACTTTCCTATCCCTTTAAACATATTAGCAACATTTTACCATTACTCTAACACATACCTGTTTTGTTATCATGCAACATCTACAACATTGAAAACCGGGTCCACCACGTATGACGTGGGACCCTTGTCATGGGCCAAGGCGTCCTTAAAAAGGATTACTGATGTAAGCCCCGCCCCCAAGCGACGTGCGCGCCTCAAAGCCTATTGGCTGTCATGTTTTGTTATAGTAACGGTAACTGCAGTGTGTGATGCGTGCGGCTCAGTGTTTGTAGGCGTACCCTGGGCGTTAGCCGAATGTTAATTGAGTGGGAGGAGTGTTAGCGTGCGTTTCACGCTGGCTTAACATGACGTCACACGTATTGCATTTGCGCATTGTGTTATCGGCCGTGCTTTCTGTTCAAACACGTCTGTTTAAAAAGAATACAGATGTACTCGTTTAGAACGAATGTAGTTTCGTCTTCATTGTATTTGAAATAAAGATGTTATGTTTACTGGTATTTTCAACATGTATTGAACGCACAACGTACGCTTTGTTTTGCGCATGCGCTAACAGTTAGTGGAGCCAAGCGTGAAGTGCGTGCGCACACAAAGATGTGCGCGCACATCTTTCAGTATACAGGCAACGTTCACTTCTTATACATAGTTATGCCTGCTACAAATTTAAAGAAACATTACATACTGATGAACAGTTTTACTTCTAACATATAAGTGACTGACGTGTGTATCTACACAATCATATAGAGCTGCGTAACGCGTTGTCACGGATGCATATCTAGTAAGGTGCCATCTTTGACCATCATGTGTTTGCTGTATTTCAGAGATGTCGGGGAAGATACAATCGGATCAATGTATGATTTCAGAAGAGTCTACCTTTATATGAGATGATTGTGAGGAGGAGCCACCGACTACTATACTACATATGGAACTAATTTTATATTGCTTGCAGCGCTTATTAACAAACAATTAAAAATGTGATACCCTTATGCCTATATTGCATAAGCACTTAATTAACATAATGATGTTGCAAAAGAGTGCCTCATGAATTTTTATTGAGTGTTCTTTAATGACTACTAACATTTTATGACATGGTGTGTTTTATATATAACAACCATTCCCACTCTGCTAACACATTTGTGTATTCTAATATGTAATGGAACGTATGACTGTCGAAACTATGTAACAATAATAATAATAATATGAGCATGTTCATGTATAGGGCTGCTAGTTGTACGCAGCGATTTACAGACACATGTTTCAGCCTGAGGTCCCTGGCCCGTGGAACGTACAAATGTTTTTTTGCCGCATGAGGCACAGGGAGATAAAGTGACTTGGCCAAGGTCACAAGGAGCCCACACCGGGAATTGAACCAGACTCCCCTGCTTCAAACTATCAGTGCCAGTGTGTGTCTTTACTCACTGAGCCACTCCTTCTCCCAATGTAAAGGACACTTACAACCAAGTAGCCATTTATTTTTAAAATCTCTTGTTACATGGGTATGTAGATAAAATGGTTTGGGACTGTAGCAAATAATGTTAGTGGCCAGATGTTATGGTCCCCTCCAATGCATGATGTTCTGAATATGACATCACCATCATGTTATGAAGTACGTTTCTGTGTATATTTCATTAACCTAACTAACTATAGTTTACTGTGTTTATTAATCGTTTAGAAATACATAGTATAGTCAATATGATGATATAAGCTACCATAATAAAGCTGGTGTTATCATTTGTCGGTGTTATACATGGATCCTACACCAATTGATAGAGACACAAACAGTTGTCTTAAAAAGTGTGTCTATGCTAGTGATGAATGTGCTCCCGTAAGTAAACAAATAAGTACAGTTATCCCCTTTTCTCCAACCACCTCTATATTACATTAATGGAAATTATAAGGAAACATACATAAAATGTGATGAAATGTGAGTAATCATTTTGTAATACAATGCACATGAAAGCTCAAGAGTAGCTAAATGCATATACATGATACAGAAAGTACATATATGTAACATTTGTGTTTAAACCAATATGTTGGGTTTTTAGTTCCAATAATTATAGGAAGATTGAGGTAGCCACATCTTATGAGAGATGTCAGCAAATATACATACCATGATCAGTCATACTGGAGATATACCTATAATGCAAAGGAACAATATATAAATTGCAAACATTGACATGCCATCTTCAGTACCGTAAACAACACAGCAAAGTGTGTATTTGGTGTTAAATGTACAACACCATGTATATTTCATGACATTCAAAATGTAAATCAGCCTGGTGTACACATCATCTGGATGTACATGTTACACTGCACCAATAACATTGTATGTAAGCATACTAGAAGCATGAATGATTATGGGCATAATATGTGTTTTGTCTTAGCATAAGGAATAACACAATGCTAAAATATTATTGCTTTGTTACCCAAGTTGTATTCACATACACACAACTAAAGTACAATTGAAGAGGGATTATATAACCTGTGCAACAATAACATACCGGTGCCACATCCCTTTGTGCACACAGCAGAGAAAAGAAAGGTGTGCAACCCATATTCATCTGTGTCCTAACAGAAGGTTATATAAAGAAACATTATTGTTAATATAACATAATTAAACTATAAAAGTAGTACTAGGAACATATGAGTTTGTACTTACAAGAAAAAAATGAATTGATGAGATTCTGTCGTGTCTGGCCACCACTGGCTGTTTGTTCATTTTCAGCAGCTACATGGGTGGGATGCTCGTCTACCAAAGCCTCAGCTAGGTCTGACTGTACATTGTGCCTGAGTGCAACATTGTGCAAAATGCAACAGGCAAGGATAATATCAGACACTTTTTGAGGCTTGTATAGAAGAGCCCCACCAGTTCTGTCCAGACACCTAAACCTGGTCTTGAGTAGGCCAAATGTCCTCTCTATAACAGATCTTGTAGATATATGGGCTGCATTGTACCTGTCCTCTGCTTCAGTTTGAGGGTTTAGCACCGGAGTCAAGAGCCACGGCCTAATTCCGTATCCTGAGTCACCTATAATGAATGGAGCACACATAAGCTGACATTAGTGATCAAATTGTACAATGCCAACATTCCTAAATCAACATGTGTTTTGTGTTAGAACATGTAAATATGTACTCACCCAGCAGCCAACCAGGTTCAAAATGTCCCTCTTCGAACGCATGGAAGACTGAAGAGTTCCTCAGGATAGAGGAATCGTGACTGGAACCAGGGAACTTGGGTACCACATGCATTATCCTCATCGTGGCATCACATACCACCTGTACATTGAGTGAATGGTAGTGCTTCCGATTGCGGTACACATGCTCACTCTGACTAGGTGCAATCAAAGCAACATGTGTGCAATCGATTGCACCCAGCACAGATGGTATCCCTGCTATATTATAAAAGCCAGTCCTGACTTCCAGCCACTCTGTTGCCTCTGTAGGAAAATGAATATAATTCCTAGCGCGTCTATTGAGTGCATAGAGAAACTGGGTCAAGGCCCGCGAGAATGTAGATTGCGAGACCCCGCCCACTATGCCCACAGTTGTCTGGTATGACGCGGAAGCAAGATAATGTAATGAGCACAGCATTTTAACAAGCCCAGGGACTGCACGACCTCTGGCTGTGAAAAAATCTAAATCCCCCCTTATCTCCTCATAAAGAGCTAAGATTGCTGCTGAACTCAAACGATAGCGACTTACAATCTCCTCCTCACTCATCCCATCTAACAGGGTTCTCTCCCTGTACAGACGCGGACGAGGCACAAGTTGTCTCCTCTGTCTTCTCCTCTGATCTCCTGTCCCTCTACCTGTCCCTCGGCCTGTCCCTCTCCCTGTCCCTGTCGTATCCGCGTCACTGTCACTGTCCCTCGGTGTGTCCCTCCCTTGCCCTATATGATTGTCTTCATCATCAAGCATGTCATAGAAAAGAATGTTCCTCCGTCTCCTAAACATTCGCAACATTTTGAAATGAGTAGCTGTGAATGAGCAGGTAATGTGCGTCCTTTAAATAGGTATGTGATGATGTCAGGTGACATAGTAAAATGCAAGGTGTTACATTAACATAATAAAGTACTTATGTGGCAAGCTGTGTGCACTTGTTGTTCTAAGTATTTGTTGTGTGTATTCTGCAGGGAATGATGATATTTGGCAATGATGTGACGTGAAGCTTTGTACAAAGATTGCTTGCAAATAAATAGTTGCATGTGCAATGCATGTAACACTTGTGAACGCAAGAGTCAGTCATGTAATGAGACAAAAAGGCTGAGATTGACGTGGGAAAAGTTTTGTGTAACATGTGTAATTATCCATGTTATTGTGACATGTTGGCAACAATGAATAGTCGTGTGCATATGCATGCATTTGTGTAAGGAGGATAGTTGGTATAGAATGAGTTTACAAGGTGTCCCAATGATGAATTACTGTACATGTGCGTATAAGTTAGGTTGAAGTGCTTGTAATGCAACGGTTATAATGTAAATATGCAATGTGATTGCGCGTCCAATAAGTGACGTCATGAAAATAGGGAGGACCAAACGTAGATGTAAACATGAGAATTTAGATGTACATGAACGTTTAAAGATGCGTGACACATTACAAGCATTGTGTAATGTAAAGGAACATGAATATACGGTGTATGTGTGACATGTGTGACATGTGTAACATCATGTAAACAATTGTCGATCAATGCAGTAAAATGTGTGCTATGATGTGAGGTTCTCCTTTAAGAGTTGAGTATAGTATTTTCCCTTGCCACATCATCACATGATGAGTAATGTGACCCGCAAATGCTGCAAACATGTAAAAGTCGAATGTTATGCAAATAAGACACATCAGCTGTGACACAATGCAGGGAATGCCCCCACACTGTAATGCAAATCCCCCTTGTATTGTGAGCAATGAAACGTAAACAGTACTATACTGTTATACGTCCCCGCTCCATTGACTTCCATTGATGTACAGAAGATGTTTTTTTTCTAAGTGCCGTTCCGGCAGCCTTAGCGATCGTTCTCCCGTCCAAAATGCCAACTTTAGTTGGCGGGAGAAATCGGCCATAACATCTCAATTTCGTAGTGCCGATCAGCCCCGATAAGCTGTTTTTTTTTGTTGAATCCAGCCGATTTAAAAAAGTGGCGATCAGTGTCGAAAACAGGCTTATCGGCAGGCGACTGGCCATAACCAAATTATCGGCTCCGAAACCTGGCGATATGAAGCACTTATCGGCGCTTACTGAATCTCAAACCCAATTTTGGCTATAACATGGCCATATTTCCCTTATCAACGCTTACTGCATGAGGCCCTATATGCTATATTGCAATCATTATCCAGATATTAGAAGCACCTATCGGGGATTCATTTCCCAAATCTATTAAATCGGATAGAAAGCTGCCTAATATCTTGGGACTATGTCACTATATATATATATATATATATATATATATATATATATATATATATATATATAAATATATATATATATATATATATATATATATATATATATATATCATCACGTTTTAAGTTAAGGTGGGTGAAAAGGGCAACAAGAAGCCAGCAGTACACAACAACTTCAAACTGATGATACCCATTAAGGTTGAAACATGTCTTTGAATGGTTTCTCTGGCTTTGCATCTGATTCCCTGTGCTTTAAAGCTGTGTTAACAGCGAGCATTAGCTTATATGGGCTCCATGTAACAATGGTTTTTCAGTCAAAAGGTGACATGGTGTGCTCATTTGCATGTCATTTCCCAGAATCCCTTGCTGTAGTGTAAACACTGTATGCTGGGCAATAATGGTGAAAGGGCAGACCTGCCTAAGACATGTGAATGTGCTCACAAGTGATATATATATATATGTAGCCAGGTCTTTCCCCAATGTCCCCTTACCTCCCAGCTAGTAGCGCTGCTGATGGTAGTGTGTGGCTGCAACTGGAGCCGCTTCGGGGTACTGCGCAGGCGCGTGAATGTCGGGAGGCTAAAGGCAGTGCTCAGAGATGCGACTGGGTCGCCGGGGCTTTGGGTTGGAGCAATCGGAGGGTGCCACCATCTTGGACGTGTTTGCGCATACACGAGATATGGCACATGCACAGATAAGCATAGTTGCGGCAGCCAATAGGTACAGGCTCCATAGAGGGACTACAAGTCCCAGCAGTGTCTGGGGCTGAACACCACATGAATGAGGACAGCCAATAGGACACCAGTATTCCCTGCAGCAGGGAATTGATACATTTCACACGCAGAGGAGCATGCCAGTCGGAGCTGGGACATCAGAGGGTGAGGGTGTAGGTACAGGGAGTCAGTAGACCCCTTCACTAGGCCAGAGACCCCCACTAGGCCCCAGCTAGGTCCCGACTCACCATAGTTTGTGGTTGCTTCAGGGAAGGCCCCTTAGATAGGGGCGCTTCCCCAATTACTGTCTAGTGTTCAGGGACACAGTGAAGATGCCGCACGGTGATTGCGTCCTATGGTCTGGGACCGGACTACCTCCTTGTGTGAGACTGCAAGGTGATATTATCAGGCCGGAATTCACCCCAAGCGGAGGCGGACCCCATTGTGGATGACAACATTGGATCAGACGGATCCTCTGTGGTAATCTGCATGACCCGGATGCTGGAGCTCCCGGGCAGGTACCCAACTAAGTGCACCAACACTTCACGGGATAGTGCTATCACCAACAATGTGGGTGGGCCTTGACATTGGGAAGAGGGACATCAGGGTATTGGTGCCTGGCACCCAATGTACTTTGGGGACACTCACTGTTGTATCAGGTTGGGGCCTATATTACTGTATGGTACAGGGTACCAATATTATTGTGTTCAGAAAAGGTTGTTAGCATATACTGTGTGTGTATTATTAGTATTGTTCCTGTAAGGGGCTCATCCCACCAAGTTGGGATTCCTTGCAGGTGAAGGCGCTGTCACCATAAGAATCAGGTACACCCCATACTCCCAGGGGCGGAGGTTCAGGCCTTCCGTAAACCATGGGTAACACACCACACATTGTAGCCGCCATATCTTCCATAGGATGGGGGAAAGTGCGCTACATTTGGAGGTGCTGCTGAGATCTCAGACCTGTGTGCCCTACTCAGCTGTTAAATTAGTACAGATCTGAACACCATGTTTGTACCGTCTAAACAAGAGGTCCGCGACTGGGCCTTTGGGCTGCACGTGAGCCCCCGCCATGTGCTCGCAGTGGGAGATATACCCAGCTCTATACCTGCACACGAGATCTGCCAGCATCTCCGTCAACTCCCTGGCCTAGCCAAAGCATGGATTTTAGGGAGCAAGTATGACACAACGCACCAGCGGACGATATTCCTAGTGGCTGCCGGCCATGACCTATGCGAAGAAGGGGCTTCAAGGGCCTTGTATTTACCAGATGCCCAAGCCACGGTCTGTCCAGCGATATACCCCACCCTGGCTGCTTTAACTTTGACATTTACCCCAGGGCTCCCTGTTGGCACCCCCTATCAGGCTGAACTCATACGTACCCCATGCCCCCTCCTGAGTGGACCTGCTCTGACACAGTAAAGCAGCAGCGTATTATCGAGTGCCTGTGGCCACCGGCCGCCCATTTGGTACAGTTCTATCGGGAGGACCACCCTGAAGCTGATTCCCAAGCACTCATACCCGCCCTCACCAAAGCCTACGAACCCCGGACGATGCCATCTCTCTAATGGCCAAGTTCCATGCCCTTGCCCAAGCAGAAGGAAAGGAGGTATCGGAATTACTCCGACGGATCCAGTTGTCTCCATGGACCTTGGTGAAGAAAAAGGTGGTACGAAAGTCAGAGGCCGACGGGTTTAGTTATAACCAGCTCTTATGGGGATCATTGTCAATGCACCTGGTAGCGATCCGAGTCAGCTGTGGCCTTGCTCCGGGGCAGCCTATTACATTTGAAGACTTAATGGATAGGGTGCAAGCACAAAAGGCAATCTTGATGGCCCGTCCTCCCCAGAAGGTACGTGACTCACCCACAGCAAAGAAATCTGTGACCCCCTCAAAGGAGTCTAGAAGGGAAGACTTCTGCAAGAAAATGGCCAAGGAGGCCCTCTAAGCCGAAGATTATCCTTTTGTCGAGGTACCTAACGCCAACCGCCGCACCTCTGGATGAGTATCTCCTACCTACCGGACCGACGTCGACCTCAGTGGCGTCACATGCTTCCACTGTGGCCAGTAGGGTCACGTATCGTGGAACTGTCTGCAGAAAAAGAAAACTCCCACTAGAACGTTCCATCAAAAGTCCATGATATGCAATGCTCAGACCAACGAAACAACCTCCCCGGCCATTGAGTGCGTCAGCGGCCAATCCCGACGAAACCCCTCCATCAGACGCTTATTGTCGTGTAGGACCGGCCGCCCTTGAACGTTGAGACTAAGCCACGAGGACTACCGCATTAATGGCATGGTGAAGGTTCGGACATACCCAGCTGAATAAGGGCAAGCATCACCCCATAGAGGTGGAGGCCCTAATATGTCCCGATCCTCAAGAACATCCCAGTTCCCCCAACATAGTGCGTTCAATAATTCGCATGTACTTCCAAGAGGCCGGCGGACTACCACTGTCTGCTCTAGAAATCCACCCCGTGTTACACGAAGAATGTTGCAAGATATCAGCCCAAGATGGGCACGGGATCCTCTACAACCTCAAAGCAGGGTTAACCAAGATTCCACCAGGGGTTTGTGAAGTGCATGGTTGCAACGGGCTGCTATCTAGACCGGTATGAGGCCGATCCTCTCTTTTCTCTAGAGAGTACGCCTGAGGAAGACGCCCACAGAGACTACAAGCTCATGGCTGAAGTGCGGGAATGGACCTCCGTGGTGCCGAAGAGGATCAAGGAGTTCGTCCAGAAAATCTCCCCTTACCTCATGCACTACAATCACGGGCAAAGATTGGGGCGAATATATCCCGTTACTCCCGTCGAGACGATAGCCGCGCAAGCGAATACTGCCGTGGAACAAGAACTGTTGTCATGCTAGCATTCGAATTTAGGGACTCGACCATGACCGCCGAGTGAAGGGAGTGACTGATGGCCGAGTTGGAAGCACGACGGGAAGTATTCTGCATTAGCGAAAAGGATGTGGGCTGCAGCTGAAAACGTCCAACACACCATCCGGCCAAAGTGACCGGGAACGGTCCTGTCGCATCGCTCCCTGGGACGTGGAAGACGTGAGAGACGTTCTACAAGAGATGGAGAAGACGGGCATAGTAACAGAATCCTGTAGCCCTTATGCGTCCCCGAATGTGGTGGTCTGGAAGAAAAGTGGGTCAGTTCGATTATGTGTGGACTATCGGACCTTGAACAACCGCACTGTACCCGACCAGTACACTCTTCCACGAATTGAAGAACTCCTCAATGCGCTGTCAGGAAACCAGTGGTTCAGTGTACTGGACCTGAAATTTGGGTACTATCATGTACCAATGAGCGCCGAAGATCCTGAGAAGATGGCCTTTGTATGTCCCCTTGGCTTCTACCAATTACCCGCATGCTCCAAGGCATTTGTGGTGCTCCCACAACATTAAAGCCGTTGATGGAAAGGACCATCGGTGACATAAATCCACGGGAATGTTTAGTATACCTGCACGATAGCATTGTCTTCGGTAAGAACCTGGAAGAACATGAGGAACGACTGCTGAAAGTGCTGGATCGACTGGGCCATGAAGGTTTGAAGCTGACCTTGGACCAATACCGGTTCTGACGCACCTCAGTGACTTACGTGGGACACATAGTATCCGCGGATGGAATAGCCACTGACCTTGCCAAAGTCGAAGCTGTGGTGAACTGGCCCAGACCAGAGAATGTAATGGAGCTACGCTCATTCCTGGGTTTTGCGGATACTATCGCCACTTTGTGGTGGGGTATTCTAGCAAAGCAAAAGTCCTCAACAACCTTCTTAAAATATATCCAGAGGATACCGGCCGAAAAGCCACCTGCGCGCGAACACCATTTGGCGACAAGTGGACAACCGCCTGTGAAACGGTGTTCACCGGTTTGAAGAAGAGTTTAACGAGGGTGTCCATTCTTGTGTACGCCGATCCCGAGCAGCCTTACATTCTTTTTTTTGTTTCAAATTTTTTTATTAGGCAGTTATAACATTACACATTATTGCAAATACAGACAATATTTTGGCCTAATACATGTTTTTGCATTTTAACTGAAGATGGGGGGAAAAGCCTCAATGTCCCCCTGTTCCTCCGGGGTCTGCCGGGGTGACGTGAGTGTGGAAACAGAAAGGGGAGGGGAAAAGAAGGGGGGGAGAGGGAGCGGGAGGGGGAGGGGGAGGGGGAGGGGAGGGTCCTCTCTCTCCTTGGCGTCTCCAGCTTGGTTCTTTCCTCTGCTGTTATACGGCGTTTTGGCGCAGGGGAGCCATATGGGTTAGCCATGGGTCCCATATGTTATTAAAGGAGGCAGAGGACCTTTTCAGAAAGGCTGATAGTCTCTCCATTTCCTTCACCTCTTGTACTCTTTTTTTTACTGTTTGTTTGGAGGGGGGAGACACTTTCTTCCAGGCGGCTGCCACCGCACACCTAGCCGCAGTGTGAATAGAGGAGATTAATTTACCTGTTGATCGGTCCAAAGTTTCTAAGGGCTTGGCCAGCAGGTAGGTCAACGGGTCAATAGGGATTGTGAGGTCTGTGACTCTTCAATTAATTTTTGTATAGTTTCCCAGTATTTCTGAATTTCCGGACATGTCCACCAAATATGGGCCATGTCCTCCTTTTGACTGCAGCCTCTCCAGCATAAATCGGACGCCAGGGGGTAGATTTGATTTATTCTAACTGGGGTAAGATACCAGCGAAACAATATTTTGTATATATTTTCTTTGATTGTGGTACATATGGAAGTTCCTGAGGCAGTTTCCCAAATACTTTCCCAGTCCTCTTGGTCTATAACTATGTCCAATTCTGCTGCCCAATGTAGCATGTAGTTGTGTGTGGGGGCTTCTATCGCCCTCTCCAGTTCTGAACAAATTTGCGTTATAAGACCTTTCTGGTGGGCTGTTTCTCTGCAGAGCCGCTCGAAACCAGTGAGAGGGGGAAATTCCAACGTTGGGGATAATGTTTGAATAAAGTTCCGAATTTGTAGGTACTTGAAAACATTCAGCCCTACTATTGCATACTTGGTTTGTAGGTTTTGGTAACTCAGGAACTCCCCGAGGCTCAAGAAGTCGGCAACCGCTCTAATATTTTTTGTTTTGAATTGATCGAATTGTCTGGGCTCACAGCCAGGTGGGAATTTCGGATTTTTGTGAATTGGCGTGAGTTGGGAATGGGGTGTTGTGAGCTTGAATTTGAATTTGCATTTCGTCCAAGTCTCCCATGTGTGTCTCATCGGGCCTAATTTGAATTTACTATTCTGCATGTCCTCCCTGCTCAGGGACCAAAGGCAAGTTGGCAGCGAAGGCGTCCCAGCATATTGTGTTTCTATATCTAGCCAGCAGTATTGATTTGGGTTAGCGTTCCAGACTACCACCTGTCGCAATTGGGCGGCCAGGTAGTATCTTGTGATGTCTGGGACTCCAAGTTCTCCTCTCCCCCTTGAGGCCAAGAGAACTGTTCTGGCGACTCTGGGTTTTTTACCCTGCCAAATAAATTGGAAGATTCATTTTTGGATGTTTTTCAGTTCCGAGCCAGGGATGTGGATCGGGAGGGTCTGGAAATAGTATAATAATCTAGGGAGTATGTTCATTTTAACCGAGATCATTCTCCCGATCCATGATATCTGGTATCCTCCCCATTTATCTAGATCTTGATTTTTTGGAACAGGGCCGGATAATTATGTTCAGTGTTTGACAAACCTATACATTTGCTCGCCCCGGGTGAGTGGATTTAACCCCCGGGCGAGTAAATATTGGCCCAAGCAGCACACGTTTGGTACTAGGTGGCGAGTAGATTTTTTTGTGTGGCGAGTAGATTTTTTGGTGATTTGTCAACCACTGATTATGTTGATATAAAGATTGTTAGGTCCTTGATATCTTGACTCCCAAATATTTGATACAGGAGGAGCTCCAACGGTAGTTAAAGTTTAGTTTGAGGAGTTTCACCTCTGGCTCTGGCAGGCATAAATTCAAGGCTTCTGATTTATCGTTATTAATTTTGTATCCTGAGATTTTTCCAAAATCCCGGAGTTCTTTTTGGAGGTTAGGTAGGGAGAGTTGGGGTTTGGAGAGGGTTAGGATAACATCATCTGCGAATAGAGATATTTTGTGCTGCCTATGTCCAATTTCTATTCCTTGGATGTCTATATTGAGTTGTATTGCTGATGCCAGCGGCTCTATGGTTAGTGCAAAGAGGAGAGGAGAAAGGGGGCATCCCTGCCGAGTTCCATTTGTGATCTCGAATCTCTGGTTATTGCCCCCTGGTAGTTTTACCATTGCTGAAGGATTTTGATATAGTCTACGGACCCCCTCTTGGTATGCGTCTTTGAAGCCAAATTTACGCATAGTTTGGTCCAGGAATTGCCAGTTTATTCTATCGAACGCCTTCTCTGCATCTAAGCTTAACAGTAGTGCTTTGGTTCCTGTGAGGTGGACATGATCAATAATGTTGATTATCTTCCGAGTGTTGTCTGAGGCTTGCCTGCCCGCGACAAATCCTACTTGATCTGTGTTTATTAGCCTCGGTAAGATGGGTGGACAGGGCATGGAATATATTGTACATTTACTGTTACAGCTTTCACGGAACATTGTACAGTATGTCACATATTGGATATATTCACCACTTTGAGTTTCTGGGTTGGATTGTTTACCCTATTGTAGGCAGCAACCCATATCTCTATTGATTATTCTGTTGTTGTGATGTCGCATCACTAGCGTGTCTGAGTGCCTTGTCCATATGTGCGCCGCCGCGTATTTCAGGGATAGGTTAGAGGGGGGGGGGTAGCGAATATGGAATATTATACATTTTCAAATCGATTGTGGACATATCATATTTTTGATTTGTCCACGTCTTTCAGTCTCTGGTAAACATCTTGGGGGGGTGTGGGGGGGAGGATGGAGGGGGGGGGGAGGGAGGCGGTATGGGGGGGAGAGGGAAATGGAATGTACGTACAGTTTCGTGGGAGTCCACCCCATAACTGGCAGGCCTTCATAGGCCTGTGTCCCGTGTCTTCGGGTCACCTGCCACTGCTACTCAGGAGATGCCGCAGCGCGCGGAGGGGGGGGGGTAGGGGCAAAAGGGGCGCTGGGGGCCTTCTTCCTCGGGCTCTCGTTCCTCGACCGCCGTTCCCCGCTCCCCCCACCCCGACAACGCCCCCATCGATCCGCCACTCCGTGGATCCGGCCGGGAAACATACACGGTGTTGGTGCTCTCCTCTTCTCCCTCTGCTGCGGTGGAGCACTTCTTGGTGATGACCTCTGTGGCGCGGGGGGCGGATGGTGCCGGGCGTCTGTTGTGGTAGGTAAGTAGCTTCTTTCTCCCTTCCTCGCTTCTTGGAACTCTCTTGGCGATAGTCTCTTGAGAACTTTAGTATGCTGTGGGCGGTCAGCTTGTTGGGTCCTGCTGGGGCGTACTGAAGTGACACTCTGGAAATGGGACTGGGGATAGAGTTGTGCAGGTGAGTTGTGCGTTTATTTTCTTTGTTGTTTTTGCCCTGCTAGGCGTTCTGAGGCCCTAATCGAGGGGCCCTCGTTTTCTTGATCCTGGGAGTTGGGTGGGTCCGAGTTCCACGATGGAGGAGGGGATAGGCCCACCGCTTTTGCCAGCCTGGGCATCTCTGCAGCGTGTCTTATAATATGTGACTTCCCATTTCTGTTAACTATCAGTTTGAATGGGAAGCCCCATTTATATTTAATCCCATTGTCCCTTAGCAGTATGGTCAGTGGTTTAAGCTCCATCCGCTTATTGATCGTCTGCCTTGCCAGGTCATTGTAAACCTGTAGGTGATCGTCTTGGAATGTAAGCGGTTCTTTCTTTCTGCAGGCCGCCATTAGTTTCTCTTTGGTTGTGTATCGGTGATATCGGACTATGATGTCCCTGGCCTTGTTCAGGTCATCGGACCTTGGTCCAAGGGCATGGTGGGCTCTGTCCATTTCAAGGTCTTTTCCGTCTAGGTCCTCACACAGCGAGTAGAAGAAATCTAAGAGATATGGCTGTATCTGGTCTGGCAGGATCGCCTCGGGTATTCCACGTATCCTCAGATTCTGCCGTCTTTCACGGTTCTCTTGATCCTCGAGGCTGTCTTTGAGGCAGTTGATCTCCATCCCTAGTGGGAAGATTTCGTCACCTGCAGCTGTTTGTGCTTGCAGGGTCTCCTCCATTTTTGATTCTAGGGCTGTGGTCCGCTCAGTTAGGCCCGTGATATCCTGCCTCAATTCGGTAACTGCAGCTTTCAGATCTTTTTGTATTGAGACATGCAGTTTGTCTAACATACATGTCATGAGTTCCTGCATATACTCCCTAGTGAGGGTTGCCTCCGGGTTTTGTGGCTGTTCCAGTCGATTTCTGTCTGTGGTCTGCTGTTTGGAGCCTCGTGCGCTCGTTGTTCTGGCGCCATCTTGGATTTTCGGGTTAGAGTCTGAGCTCCGTTGTGTCGGGGAGAAAAAGCTTTTTACTCCCTGGGCGGGCAGCGCTTTTGTTTGTTAGCCATTGCAGGGCTTTTATCTCGCTTGGGGTTATGTTTGTTGGGTCAGAAGTCGGGACGAAAGGCGCTTTTATATCAATTTATGTTCGAGGGTCGGCGGAGCTCTGCTCTCACACGGCCATCTTCTTTGGCGTCCTGGACACGCCCCCCGCAGCCTTACATTCTTCATGTAGATACAATCTTCAATGGCCGGGGGGCAGTCTTCACTAATAGTACCCGGCTGGCCTACGACCAGTGGCCTACGTCAGCCACAGTCTGACTCCCAGTAAGCAGAACTATCCTGTCCACAAATTGGAATTTCTAGCTCTCAAGTGGGCAATCGTGGACAAACTCCATGATTACCTATATGGCGCCACCTTCGAAATACAGACAGATAACAATCCACTGACATATATACTGACATCCGCCAAACTGGACGCCACTGGCCACAGATGGCTGGCAGCCCACTCAAAGTACTGGTTCATGCTGAAGTACAAACTGGGGCACCTGAACATCAGAGCCGATGCTCTGTCCTGAAGGCCGGGACTGAATACCACCCCGGATGATGAGCCCTGGGAAGAAATCCCTGGACCAGGGATGCACGCTATGTGCTCAATGGCAGCTATCAAGGAAGATAGAGTGGCTTTCTCGGAACTGAGGGTCGTGGATTCCTTGGGATGCCAATCCAAGGCTATTCCTGCTGCCTACCATCACCCAGAGGGAATGAACATATATTTGCGCGATACCTTTCTCTCTCCATCCTACCTTGTATAAGAGAATATAAACAGCTGTGTGATGCTCTATCCTCCAGACGTACAGAAAAATCACTTCCTTAAAGATGAGTAGATAAACTGCATTAGTGAAATACCCTCCAGGAATAGTGGTGGGGGTCTTGTGTACTCCTCCATGATGCTGTTTTTACTTTGGATCCAATAAATTGTTTTTTTATGGGCACGCACTCGTATTAACCCTTTATTCACTTTTGCTATAGTGCAGTAGTGCTCTGTTTTTCTATTTCTTTCATCTTACCTTGTATAAGAGCTCTGTAATATTTCTAAAGTGTTAAAACGCTTCTCTCCTTTCTTTCAGAGTCTGCTCTGATCTGAGAAAGTTCAACCTGAAGACATAGGGATTTTCTCTTTTCTTGCTGCAAAGCATCCTCTGCTTCATTCGGTGCTAGCTGCTCTTCCAAATTTTCTTATTCCATTTGTTTCTTACCTTTTTTACTTCTTGAAGCTTCTCATTTCTTTCACTGACTTGGTCAGTCAGATCTTGAACCTCCCCTTTCAGGTTTCTGTTCTCTCTTTTTACCATCTCTAACCCACTCAGGATTTGCATAGTCATTGTATTGTATTGTATGTCTTTATTTATATAGCGCCATTAATGTACATAGCGCTTCACAGTAGTAATACACGTGGTAATCAAATAAATAACAGATAATATAAATAACAGATCATGGGAATAAGTGCTTTAGACATAAAAGTAACATTAAGGAAGAGGAGTCCCTGCCCCGAGGAGCTTACAGTCTAATTGGTAGGTAGGCAGAACGTACAGAGACAGTAGGAGGGAGTTCTGGTAAGTGTGTCTGCAGGGGGCCAAGCTTTATGTATCATGTGTTCAGAATATCCACAGTGCTATTCATATGCTTCTTTAAGCAAGTGTGTCTTAAGGTGTGTCTTAAAGGTGGATAGAGAGGGTGCTAGTCGGGTACTGAGGGGAAGGGCATTCCAGAGGTGTGGGGCAGTCAGTGAAAAGGGTTTAAGGCGGGAGAGGGCTTTAGAAACAAAGGGGGTAGAAAGAAGACATCCTTGAGCAGAACGCAAGAGTCGGGATGGTGCATAACGAGAAATTAGGGCTGAGATGTAAGGAGGGGCATAAGAGTGTAAAGCTTTAAAAGTGAGGAGAAGAATGGAGTGTGAGATGCAGGATTTAATCGGAAGCCAGGAGAGGGATTTCATGAGGGGAGATGCTGAGACAGATCTAGGAAATAGTAGAGTCATCCTTCTATTTAAAAAAAGGAAACTGAGCGCTAATGTGTCCTATTAGAAAAATATATACAAAATATAAAAGTTTCTCCAATATACAATATGATCGTGTATCTCGCATCCAGTGAAAAATGGCGGTTACCCAGACCCGTGGCGATACAGTATGTGGAAACAGGAGATTCATCTGCGCATGGATAACACTAGAAATATTTACCTAAATGGAAAAAGCTATACAGCTAAGGATATATTGAGGACAGCAATGTAAATCACAAAATAAACATTTAATAAAAAACACACAAACCTTCATAACTGAACTTTGTGGGTGCAGTATATGAGCCTAAATAAAATGCACTTGCATTAAAATAAAACACCAATTAAAAAGTCCCAATGATTTTCATGAATACCAATGTGAATGATAGGTGGTTGGTAGCCCTCCTAAATAATAGTGATTGGAAGGAACACACTAAAGTAGAATGATTGCAGAAGATTGTTAATACTGCAATAGAAACAGGATTGGTCAGACTGCTCACCATAGAAATACTCCTCATATATAGGAGACAAAAGTAGTATATGTAATGAATCGGGGAACATGTCCTTTGTGACGTGTTCCCTCCTTACCTGTCTTATCACAGACCTCCGCTCTGGCACCAGCGCATGCGTGCACCCCCGCTCTGCTTACAGAGCGCGCGCGTACGCACAGCTCTTCTAATGTATCACGGAGCTTAGCTCTGCCCCCTTGGACGCGCCGCGCTTCCCTTGTGCTCCGCGCACACACGTGACGACGTGCACTGCTCCCCAGCTGCGTGGCACGTATTCATTTAGCCCACTTGTCTCCTGCAGCCAATCCTTCCTCCGCGGAGGCCGCGCCTCCGCTCCACCTCCATTGTTACTGGTTTCTGTGTGCTACTTAAACCCTGCAGTTCCTCTCATACCTTGCGGAGCATAACTTCTTGTAGCCTTGAGCTCCTACGTCTGTTGTGCCCTGGTCCTTGTCCTGTGTTTTGCTTGCAGTTAACCCTTCGTGTACCAACCAGGCTTGACCTTGGAATCTCTCTGGATACTGACCCCGGCTTACCCTCGACCTTGCGGATATCTCCAACCAAGACCACGGCTATACGGACCTCCACGATTCTGACCTCTCCAACCCCAGACCACGGCTATACGGACTTTGACTATTCTGAACTCTCCATTCCAAGACCTTGGCAAGTATCCACTAACCCACTCTCTCCAACCCAGACCCGGCTACGTTTGACAATCCGCCTGCCAGGCGCGCTTCCGCTGCTGTGGGAGCGTGGTTTACTACTTCCCCACCTCAGTACCGGGGTCCTGTCTTGCTCATGGGCAGCGCAAGCGTTACAGTATAGGTATGAGACAAGGGAGCATAGGAGGAAGAAATAGTATACAAAGTACTGATCCAAGTAGGACCAAAAGGATCCTCCAAGTAGTTGCACTCAATGCTATTATAAAGATATATTGGACAACAATGGTCTGGCAGAAAGTATGTATGCAGGGCTGTCAGTTAGACATCAGGATCAGCAGTTAAAATAAAATAATAAAATGTTATTACATTTACTGCAATCATTCTACTTTACGGTGTTCCCTCCAATCAATTGTAGCCCTGGTAAGAAATAGGGCTATAGTTCTATCCTTCTCCTTGTGTAATTCCTGCTAAGGGCAGGCTGCCAGGAGTTATCATGGGTTTCCCCCACTTCAAGCACTGCCCTGAGTGGTGGAGGTAGGTCACCTGACCCTGTGTCAAAGCAAGAGGCACAGGGGCGGTGCCTGCTGATATCATAAAGAGCAGTGCACTTCCTATTTAGTGTCTGTTAGTCTTTGGTCTAGAGTGTGACAATGGCTGGTCCAGTGTGACTGAGTTAGTTAGTTTACAGTTGGAGAAGAGGAGCAGCTTCTGAGTAGAGCTGCTAGAATTATAGATAGTGAGGTGGACCAATGCCTCTCACCCTGCTTAGGGGGTGAGGGAAGAGTTAGCCTCACCCTGGGTGCCCTTAGCCCAGGGTGGTGGCAGGGGAAGAGACCATCCTGAAGGAGAGCCATCAGCGTGGAGTGGACACCCTGTGCCTGTCTGCTGCTATGCAGGCTGTTGTTGCTCATACTACTGCTGCTGTGAATATAAACCTGCTGATTTTAAAGAAAGCTGTGTGTGTGAGACTGGAATCTCTCCTCCCTGTGTGGGAAACTCTCTATAAGGATTCCACCCCATATTCCTGGGGCTTACTAGAGATGGAGGCACTGCACCACTGAATGAGAACGAAGGCATCCACCCCAGAAACCTGTTCCTGCTATCCCCCATCCCATCGCGGGAGACTCAGGACCTCCTGTTGCCAGCAGGTATGCACCACACTGTCATGTAGCCAGACCCTAGTACAGAGTAGGGGGGCTGATCTGCGATGGCCCCGGGGTCCATGGGCTACACAATATTATTTAGGAGTACTACAAAGCACCTATCATTCACATTGATATTTATGAAAATCATTGGGGACTTTTTAATTGACGTTTTATTTTTATGCAAATGCATTTTATTTAGACTTCACCCACAAAGTTCAGTTTTTAAGGTTTTGTGTGTTTTTTATTAAATGTTTATTTTGCCATCTACATTGCTGTCCTCAATATATCCTTTGCTGTATGTGCCTCCTCATACTTTTTGCTTCCTTTCAGCCATAATTTCGTCAGTGTCGCTGTTCCTCGCCCATATCAGTAATAGCAGCGTTTGCCATCTCCAGCTCAATCAACATGTCGTCTAAGTCACTCCACAAGAGACACTGTTTTCTCCCAACTTGCATATTGAAGGAGAGCTGGGAACAGACACCTCTGTAGCTTGATGTTAGCGTCTCTGTACTTTTCAAATTGTTCACTGAGGAGATAAGTCATGCCTGGCACATTGCTGGGCATTTTCTGTGCGAGTCAAGGGATCGTCTCTCATTTGTTGCTGGTTTGGCTCGTTAAGGGATTCTAACTGTCAGAACCGGATTGACACCTCTTTGGGACACACGATTTCTGACTTAGGCTGTCTGGTGATTTTGCAATTCCCGGAAGAAATCCGCCAGTTGCTCTAGGCTGCAGAACATCTTGGTTCACTTCTGACTTCCCCGTATCATTTCCAAAACTTTGTGCAACTTCCATGGTAAGCTGACAACCTCTTTTCTTTATTATGGTAGGTTTCTGCAGTTTCACTACACCCACCATGCTTTGCTTGTGTTTGCGGTAGCTGGCAATAATATTCCTTGTGTTGCAGTTGCAGTTTTCGCTAGAAACAATATTCCTCTAAAGTATATAGTAACCATAAGGCCTGAAGGGACACTCTTTCATGTGGCCGAGTTTATTACAGAATAAACACATTTTATCCGTCATTCTGGCAATTTCAGGTGTATTTCTGACACTGACCTCGGAAGGCGCTACTGCATCAATGGCTTTCTGTAGTTATACAGGTGTGGCAAACTTTACACTTATCGTTGGTGTCTCTGTAGAGGAGAGAGGGACAGAGAGAGAACGCACACATATTGGAGATATAATGTGTGCACGCACGTATATAGAGAATTTAATATGTGCATGCACGTATATGCACATTTATATAGGGGATGAAGGGGATTCCGTGCATCCATTGCTAGGGTTTGAACGAGACTTCCATTATAACTCCCTTTATCAGTTGCTCATAACTGTCTCAAAAATTCACCAATCCGTCTGAAATTTGGATTCAAGTCTGTGTCGGCAAAGTGAGTTTTTGTGGAAAGTTGGAGCACAATCGGTTGTGTTATTTTCTACAATCGGTTGTATCCATTTGATACAATTTGACATGTCATTGTGAGGTATCTATGAACAATTTTGTAGTGAAATATTTGAATGAAAGAGTCCTTGTATCAATTTTACCTGTCATACAATACTTTAAAATGCAATAATTAAAATATGATGGGGCACATATTAAGTGTACTTTTTAAACAATGTCTTACCAAAAGCAAGTGTCAGTGCACAGGCAGATAACATCAGACATTGCTGTAATTTAAATGAAGTTGAGCAATGTTAAAGCCTGAACTGACTGAAGTAGTCACTGGACACAAAGTCCAAAATTAATTGAAAACAAGTATTAGGTGAAGCTGTTCTTTTATTTTGGCATTTTATTCTATTCTAAGTGAGTGGGAAAATTGAGTGAAAGAGGAAAGAAGCCAATCCATTTGATCAGTATTTCAATATTTTTTTCTGTTTCATTAATATTTTATCTAATACTATATGACCAGACCACTCTGAATCATATCTCACACACGCAAACCTTCATCTTTTATGAATGCAATTGCATTTTCCAACCGAGGCTGCCAAGCTCAATCTTTAATATCCCCAAATGCCCAGTTGATCTAATCCAACCAGCTCAACATAGAGGATCTAGTTAGTTGAAAGTAGCTCATTACTATAAAGATGTTGTGGTCTTACAGTTTTTAATGGGTGCCAGAAGCTGTCCAAGCAAAAGTTGTTGCTTTTAAGAGGAAACATTGCTGCCTTGCATTCTGGTAAAAATAGATTACAATATATTTATTTTTTTATAGTGTAGCCAGGTCCCCTCTGGCTCCCAGTTCCCCGTTCTTTTCCTCCTTATCTTCGCCAGTGAGAAGGCAGCTGCGGGGGCGAGCGCATCGCCGGGGGCTCCCGTCGATGTCGGAGGCAGGGCGTCGCCATCTTGGTGGTGTGTGCGCATGCGCGAAGTCTTGCACATGCGCAGACGTGATGCAGCGGACATTACAGAAAGGGAGGCAGGACCCAGATGGCGCTCCATAGTGCAGGGACCCCTAGAAGTCACGCATGCGCAGTTAGGGCGATGCAGTGGCTATTACAGGGATGCGCAGCGACAGGGAGACTAGAGCATGTGCAGTACTCATCGCACACGCTGCCCCAATGGTAAAGAGGGCCATAGAAAACTACAACCCCCAGAATGCTTAGAGGCAGGTAGGCCACCTGATGCCAGGGAGCCAATAAGGCTTGCAGCTCCTCCTGCTGGAGAGATACATGTTGGTGCGCACAGACAGGAAGAAGTTAGTTGGTGCTGGGATTAGGTAGGGGGATGTAGTGTGTGTAGGGAGCAAGTGGCTCTCACACTAGGCCAGGTTACCCCCTAGGCCTCAGCTAGGCCCAACTCACCTTTCAGCTTGTGGCTGCTGTAGGTAAGGTCCCTTAGGTAGGGACCCTGCCCTTAGCAGAGTGTAAGATTAGGGACACAGCTGCCGTGCTGCAAGAACCTGATACTGTGGTCTAGGACCAGACTACCTCACTGAAGATAGAGACTATCTGTATGGTGAGATCGCTCAGAAGGAGACTATCCCCCAGGAGGAGGAGGCCATCGCTGAGGCTTTGGCGTTGGATGCAGATCGATCTCCTGGCTGTTGTTCTGCTGTACCTGGGTGCAGGAGCACTGGGCAGGTACCATCAAATCACCAAGTGCACTACCTATACACCTCATCTATGTGGGCAGCACTGTTCCACACTTGGGTGGGGTTGCGGGACTATTGCTGACTTTTGGGAAGTGAAGTGTGGGGTAAAAAGCCCTGCAAGGTGGCTGGGTAGTTGTGCCAGTAGTATTACAGGGTGACTGTAACGGATCAGGGGACTCGTGCTTCCCAGCGTGTCCCCGTCACCTCACGTCTCACGGCGCTTAGCCGCCCCACTTCCCTATGTCCCCGCTCTCTCTCTTCCTCCTCTTTACCCCGTCCATCCGCGGCATGGTCCACACGCCCAGGCACACGTTCAGCGCAAGCGCGCGGTTCCCTCTCTAGGCGCGCGCGTTGCCGTTCGCTTGTCACTCATCGAGTGGCACACGCCCCTCGGCGTGTCTCCGCTTCCCTTTCCCTTCTGCCGAACACCTCCTCCATGATGCACCCTCCACGCTCTGGTACACGTGCGGTGCATGCGCATAAAAACCTTACAGAAGGCGCGCACCCGTTCTAGTTATCTGCCGTCCCCACGCACTAGCTCCGCCCCCCGTCGGTTGCAGGCTATTACCTTGGATTACCTTCCTGTCTCCTCCCCTGCTCACTATGACCTATCCTTGCAATTACCCACTCAAACCTCTGCTCCACCTCTCACCCCTATTGGCCCCTCTTCCTATATAACCTCACTCTATCCTCTCAGTCCTTGCTCTGCATAGCTTTCCTGTAGCTCCTGTGTGTGCAGTGTCTATGCCCAGCTCCCTTGTCTGTTTCAGCCCTGGTTCCTGTCCCTGCCCCTGCTTGGATTCCTTTGGCTTGAACTTGAACTCTGCTTTGGACTTGACTACGCTGCCTTCTCCTGCCCTTGAACCCTGGCTTTCGGACATCACTACGCTGCTCTCTCCAACCCCTGAACTCTGGCACTTGGACGTTACCCTCCGACCTCTGGCACCCCGGACTCAGCAAGTATTACGTTAACCCTTACTCACCAGGCCCGGCAACGCTATTACCACACTCCGGGCACGCACTCACTGCTGTGGGTGCGTGTTATACCCTTACCCACCTCAGTACTGGGGACAGACCAGGTCTGCGGGCATACAGGCATTACATTATGCAGAGCCCAACAAATGCAGACCCCCCTGAGGTGGGCCAAGGTGTCTCCATGGAACATTGGCAATTCCTAAGCGACCAACTCACTAATGTCACACAAAGACTTTCTAATTTGTCTCTCCGGGAAGCTCCTGTGACACCATCTACCCTGGTCCCTGTGCGTATAAGTAATCCAGGGCCACGTATTCCACCCCCCAACCGGTACGACGGGGATCCCCTCACTTGCCGAGGGTTCCTGAATCAGTGTGACGTCCAATTCGAGATGTCCCCATCCCACTTCCCTACTGGTCGTTCTAAGGTGGTCTACGTCTATGTCCTTCTCACTGGCGACGCTCTCGCTTGGGCTTCTCCCCTCTGGGAACACAGACCAGATATAACCCAAGATTACTCCAAATTCCAGCATGAGTTCCAACAGGTTTTTGACACACCAGCGCATAGGGAGACTGCCGCTTTTTCCTTGTTTCATCTCTCTCAGGCTCATAGGTCAGCTGCAAGATACGTGGTGGAATTCCGCACCATCGCTGCAGAAACCCAGTGGAACCATGAAGCTCTCGCTGCGGCATACTGGCACGGTTTGTCTGAATCTCTCAAAGGTGACCTTGCAGCTCACGCCCGGCCTTCATCTCTCGAGGAACTCATTGCTCTCAGTATCCAGATGGATCAGCGTACTAAGGAACGACGCCACGAGCGCCACCGTTCTCATTCTCTCTCGTCCTTGCCTGTTTCTCCTAGGTCTCCTCCTTTGGTACTTTCTGCGTTGGACGCCCCGGAACCGATGCAAATCGGTAGTCAACAACTTCGGGCCGCTGAGAAAGCGCAACGCCGTGAGTAGCGTCTATGCTTCTAGTGCAGTTCCCCAGAACACCAACTTCGTCACTGCCGCTTGAAACCGGGAAACGAGAACGCCCAGTAAAGGTAGAGGGGCGTCTACTGGGTACTATTTCTCCTTGCCCCTCTCTCCCTAAGGAACTACCGAAGAAAATATTCCTCCCAATTACTCTCGTGGGTCCGGATCTTCAAGTAGAGGTTGAAGTCTTCATCGATTCTGGGTCTGGTGGCAACTTTCTTGATCACGCCTTCGCTTGCCGCAAACAAATACCCTTAGTCAAGAAAAAGTCGCCCATCGGCCTGGAGGCTATTGACGGACGACCGCTTCAACCAGCCTTCATCATTTGGGACTCTATTCCACTTACCTTGACCACCGCGGATGGTCATACTGAGGTAATGGTCTTCGATGTTTTCCACTCCCCTGCTGTCCAGGTTATTCTGGGATTGCCGTGACTTCAGCTACATAACCCGCGTATTGATTGGACCAATGTTTTGCCGATCCAATGGGCTGATACTGCAGAGAAGACGGTTTCTCCTTCTGTTGCCGTGCTCGCTGGCCTCGACACCACTTCATCTTCCTATTCTGCTTTGCCGAAGGTATACCATGAATACTTAGATGTCTTCAATAAAATCCAGGCTGAGGTGTTACCCCCTCATCGCTCTTATGACTGTCCCATTGATTTTATTCCTGGAACCATACTTCCCAAGTCCAAGTCTTATCCCTTATCTGTGCCCGAGACGGAAGCAATGACGTCATACATCCAGGAGAATCTTAAGAAGGGGTTCATCTGAAATTCCACCTCCCCCGCAGGGGCAGGCTTCTTCTTCGTGAAAAAGAAGGATGGCTCCTTAAGACCCTGTATCGACTTTCGTGGGCTTAACAAGATTACAGTAAAAAACCGTTACCCCCTTCCTTTGATTTCAGAACTCTTCGACCGTCTACAAGGTGCCTCTTTATTCTCCAAACTCGACTTAAGAGGAGCCTATAATCTTATTCGTATAAGGGACGGGGATGAATGGAAAACCGCGTTTAACATGCGTTGGGGACATTATGAGTATTTAGTGATGCCATTCGGCCTATGCAATGCCCCTGCTGTTTTCCAAGAGTTCATGAATGATATCTTCCAGGACATTTTGGGAACATTCGTCATCGTATATTTGGATGACATCCTCATTTTCTCCAAAAGCTTGGTGGAGCACATTCGCCATACCAAACTGGTACTCTCTCGGCTTCGTTCTAATCGCCTCTACGCGAAAATGGAGAAATGTCTGTTCCATCAATCTTCCACAGCCTTCTTAGGCTATATAATCTCTGATAAAGGCTTCACCATGGACCCTGAGAAATTGAAGTCTGTGCTCGACTGGCCTTTGCCAAACTCCCTCAAAGCCGTGCAGTGCTTCCTTGGCTTCGCTAATTACTACCGGAAATTCATCCGTAATTTCTCCACTATTGCTCTACCTATCACTGCCTTGACCAAGAAAGGTGCTGATCCGACTGTTTGGTCTCCCGAGGCCATTGAGGCATTCGACTTTCTCAAGAGAGCCTTCGTATCTGCCCACATCCTTCGGCATCCGGATACTTCCCTTCCTTTTACTCTAGAAGTAGACGCTTCAGATGTGGAAGCCGGCGCAGTGCTTTCTCAGAGATCTTCCCCACAAGAAAAACTCTACCCTTGTGGATTCTTTTCCAGGAAGTTCTCTTTGGTCGAGAGAAATTATGATGTCGGGAACCGTGAGCTTCTGGCCATCAAGTTGGCCCTCTAAGAATGGAGACATCTCCTCGAGGGTACCAAGGAGCCAGTAGCCATCCTCACCGATCACAAAAACTTATTGTACATTGAGGGAGCTCGTCGGTTGGGATCTCGTCAAGCTCGTTGGGCTTTGTTCTTTTCATGGTTCAATTACACAATTTCTTATATTCCTGGCACCAAGAATATCAAAGCCGACGCCCTGTCTCGTCAGTTCTCCACGGAGAACGAATCTAATGAATCTTCGAAGACGATTCTTCCTGCTAAGTGTATTATTTCCGCCAACAACTTTGATGTCTTGGATGAAATCAATAAAGCCCAGGCTCATATTCCTAGGAGATTTAAGGTGCCAGAAGGACGGTTGAACGCTGTCCCGCGTTTTCGCCACAAAATACTTCTGTGGGGACATTTTCTAGATCTGCTAGCCATCCAAGCTTCAAGAGGACGGTAGACCTGATCAAACGGACCTTTTGGTGGCCTAAGATGAACAAGGACATTTTTGACTTCACCAGAGCTTGTCCAGTCTGTGCCCAGAGCAAATCCGCCCGACATAAACCTTCTGGTCTCCTCGTGCCTCTTCCTATTCAGGAACAACCTTGGAAACACATCTACATGGACTTTATTGTGGAACTTCCCAATTCTAAAGGGATGAATACGATCATTGTCGTAGTAGACAGGTTTTACAAGCATACACACTTTATACCTCTCAAGGGTCTCCCCAATTCAGCCACCTTGGCCGACGTTTTTTCTAAGGAAATTTTCAGATTACACGTGTTCCCATTTCGATTGTTTCGGACAGAGGTTCTCAATTAATTTCTAAGTTTTGCCGAGCTTTTTCTCAGAGACTTGGCATTTCCTTTCTATTTTCCTCGGGTTATCACCGACAAACCAACGGGCGGACAGAGAGAATGAATCAGACGCTGGAACAGTATCTCAGATGCTTCGTATCTGAATCGCAGGACAATTCGGTGGACTTGTTACCCTGGGCTGAGTTTGCCATTAACTCATTAAAAAACGAATCCACGCTAGAGTCACCTTTTTTCATTAACTTTGGATTCCATCCCAGCTGTCTTCCCCTCTCCTCCCTCCCCTCTGGTGTTCCGACAGCAGATTCTCACAATTCCAGTCTTCAAAATTCTTGGAAAAAGAGCTTAAAAACTTTGCAAGGTTCTGTTCAAAGACAGAAAACGCAAGCTGATCGGCGACGTCAAGTGGGTCCAGTATTCAAACCTAGAGACAGAGTTTGGCTATCCTCCAAGAATATCAAGCTCAAGACTCCTTCCCAGAAACTGGCCCCGAGATTCTTGGGTCCTTTCAAGGTCCTCGAAAGGATCAACCCGGTCGCGTACCGACTTGCACTTCCGCCTACCATGAAGATACCCTTTGTATTCCACGTATCTCTACTTAAGCCCTTGATCCAGAGTGCCCATTTTCCGGGCCGCCTTCAGAAACCTAGTCCTGTCGTCATACAAGGACAACAAGAATTCGAAGTCCAGTCTATACTCGATTCTCGTTGGTCCAGGGGCAGACTTCAGTTCCTCGTGCACTGGAAGGGATACGGCCCGGAGGAGCACTCTTGGATACCATCTCGTCACATTCATGCCCCAGCGCTCCTCAGACAGTTCTGCCGAAAGTTTCCTCATAGACCTTGGGAGGATCGTCCGGAGTCCGATCCTCAAGGGGGGGCTACTGTAACGGATCAGGGGACTCGCGCTTCCCAGCGTGTCCCCGTCACCTCACGTCCCACAGCGCTTAGCCGCCCCACTTCCCTACGTCTCCGCTCTATCTCTTCCTCCTCTT
Organism: Ascaphus truei; assembly: GCF_040206685.1. Lineage (NCBI taxonomy): Eukaryota > Metazoa > Chordata > Amphibia > Anura > Ascaphidae > Ascaphus > Ascaphus truei. Next base: position 145,639,410 of record NC_134484.1, read on the forward strand.
TACCCCGTCCCTCCGCGGCACGGTCCACACGCCCAGGCACACGTTCAGCGCACGCACACGGTTCCCTCTCTAGGCGCGCGCGTTCCCATTCGCTTGTCACTCATCGAGTGGCACACACCCCTCAGCGTGTCTCCGCTTCCCCTTCCCTTCTGCCGAACACCTCCTCCACGATGCACCCTCCACGCTCTGGTACACGCGCGGTGCGCGTGCATAACAACCTTACAGAATGCGCGCGCACCCGTTCTAATTATATCTGCCGTCCCCATGCACTGGCTCCGCCCCCCGTCAGTTGCAGGCTATTACCTTGGACTACCTTCCTGTCTCCTCCCCTGCTCACTCTGACCTATCCCTGCAATTACCCACTCAAACCTCTGCTCCACCTCTCACCCCTATTGGCCCCTCTTCCTATATAACCTCACTCTGTCCTCTCAGTCCTTGCTCTGCATAGCTTTCCTGTAGCTCCTGTGTGTGCAATGTCTATGCCCAGCTCCCTTGTCTGTTTCAGCCCTGGTTCCTGTCCCTGCCCCTGCTTGGATTCCTTTGGCTTGAACTTGAACTCTGCTTTGGACTTGACTACGCTGCCTTCTCCTGCCCTTGAACCCTGGCTTTCGAACATCACTACGCTGCTCTCTCCAACCCCTGAACTCTGGCACTTGGACGTTACCCTCCGACCTCTGGCACCCCGGACTCAGCAAGTATTACGTTAACCCTTACTCACCAGGCCCGGCAACGCTATTATCACACTCCGGGCACGCCCTCACTGCTGTGGGTGCGTGTTATACCCTTACCCACCTCAGTACTGGGGACTGGCCAGGTCTGCGGGCATTCAGGCGTTACATTATGCAGATCCCAACAAATTCAGACCCCCCTGAGGTGGGCCAAGGTGTATCTATGGATCACTGGCAATTTTTAAGCGATCAAGTCATGGCCGTGGCACAGCAGCTTTCTATCCTCTCCCTGCGGGACTCGCCATCTGCACCGTCCCCTCCTGCCCCAGTACCCATGGGCCTCTTGGAGCCACGTATTCCACCTCCCAACCGGTATGCCGGAGACCCCCCTTACTTGCCGGGGATTCTTGAACCAATGTGACGTCCAGTTCGAGATGTCCCCATCTCGGTTTCCCACAGATCGTTCTAAGGTGGCTTATGTCTACGCCCTGCTCACGGGCGACACCCTCGCTTGGGCTTCACCTCTCTGGGAGCACAGAGCTGAGATAACACAAAACTACCCCAGATTTCGGCAAGAGTTCCAGCAGGTCTTTGACACGCCAGCGCGTAGGGAAACTGCCGCTTCTTCCTTGTTTCATCTTTCCCAGGGTCGCAGGTCGGCTGCAAGATATGCGGTGGAGTTCCGCACCATTGCTGCGGAGACTCGGTGGAATGATGAAGCTCTTTCCGCGGCATATTGCCAGGGATTGTCCAAATCTCTCAAGGGTGACCTGGCAGCTCACGCTCGTCCCTCATCTCTAGAGGACCTTATTGCCCTCAGCATCCGGATGGACCAGCGCATTCAACAGAGACGCCAGGAGCGCCAGCGTCCCCGTTTTATGCTGCCCTCATCTGCTTCTCCTAGGTCTCCTCCCTTGGCTCTTCCTGCATTGGACACTCCTGAACCGATGCAGGTAGCCAGCAGCTCCAGAACGCTGAAAGAACACGCCGCCGAAATGAGGGTCTCTGCTTCTACTGTGGGTCCCTGGAACATCAACTACGTCACTGTCGCCTGCGACGGGGAAACGAGAACGCCCAGTAAAGGTTGAGGGGCTTTTACTGGGTACCATCTCTCCTTGCCCCTCTCCTCCCAAAGAGTTACCGAAGAAAATTCTTCTGCCCATAACTCTCGAGGGTCCCAATGTCCGGGTAGCAGTGGAAGCCTTCATCGACTCCGGGTCTGGTGGCAATTTCTTGGATCACGACTATGCTTGCAACAATCAAATTCCGTTAGTCAAGAAGAAGTCACCCATCGGTCTTGAGGCTATCGACGGTCGACCACTTCAACCAGCGTTTATAATATTGGAATCTGTTCCTCTCACCCTGACCACCGCGGATGGTCATACAGAGGTCATCATCTTCGATGTCTTCCACTCACCAGGTCATTTTGAGATTGCCGTGGCTCCAGTTTCACAACCCGCGTGTCGATTGGACAGACGAATTACCGTTCCAGTGGGGTCCTACCTTGAAGGAGGTGGTCATTCCTCCCGTTACCGTGCTCGCTGGTCTCGATGCTTCTTCACCTCCTCTCTCTACCCTACCTGAGGTATACCGTGATTTTTTGGATGTCTTCAACAAGATTCAGGCGGAAGTCTTACCACCTTATCGTTCGTACGACTGCCCCATCAAATTAATTCCTGGAGCCACACTCCCTAAGTCTAAGTCGTATCCCCTCTCCGTGCCCGAGACCGAGGCTATGGCGACTTACATTCAGGAGAATCTCAAGAGAGGTTTTTTTCAGAGTTCCACTTCCCCGGCCGGGGCGGATTTCTTCTTCGTGAAGAAGAAGGGTTGCTCCCTAAGACCCTGTATCGACTTTCGTGGGCTTAACAAAATCATGGTAAAAAAACGGTATCCTCTTCCTCTAATTTCAGAAATCTTTGACCGGCTCCATGGAGCCTCTATATTTTCCAAACTCGACCTGAGAAGAGCTTACATTGTAATCCGAATACGCGAGGGTGACGAGTGGAAGACTGCATTCAACACACGTACGGGTCATTATGAATATCTAGTGATGCCGTTCGGACTCTGCAATGCCCCAGCCGTCTTCCAAGAATTTATGAATGACATCTTCAGGGACATTTTGGGTGTTTTCGTCATCGTATACCTAGATGATATCCTCATTTTCTCCAAAAAACTGGAGGAGCACATTCGTCACACCAGGGTGGTCCTCGCTCGGCTTCGTGCCAATAGCCTCTATGCGAAGATGGAAAAATGTATCTTACACCAATCATCCACAGCCTTCATTGGCTATATAATTTCCGACAAAGGCTTCACCGTGGATCCTGAGAAATTGAAGGCTGTTCTAGATTGGCTGTTGCCGAACTCCTTAAAAGCCATCCAGCGTTTCCTTGGGTTTTCAAACTACTTTTGAAAATTCATCCGTAATTTCTCCACTATCGCTCTACCCATTACCGCTCTCACCAAAAAAGGGGCCGATCCAGCAACATGGTCCCCAGATACCATCAAAGCCTTTGAGTTTCTTAAAAAAACTTTCGTCTCCGCCCCCATCCTTCGTCACCCGGACATGTCTCTTCCTTTCACCCTTGAGGTTGACGCTTCGGATGTGGGAGCTGGGGCGGTACTCTCGCAAAGGTCCTCACCCCAAGAAAGACCCTATCCTTGTGGATTCTTTTCTAGGAAATTCTCTTCGGCCGAGAGAAATTATGATGTCGGGAACCGTGACCTTTTGGCTATCAAGTTAGCCTTGCAAGAATGGAGACACCTCCTCGAGGGTACCAAAGAGCAAGTAGCAATTCTCACCGGTCACAAAAACTTATTGTATATTGAGGGGGCTCGTCGTCTGGGATCCCGTCAAGCACGTTGGGCACTTTTTTTCTCTCGTTTCAATTACACGATTTCTTATATTCTGGGTACCAAGAATATCGAGGCCGATGCACTTTCTCGCCATTTCTCTAAAGAGAACGAAGCTTCGAATCTAATGAATTTTCAGAGTCTATTCTTCCTGCAAGATACATTATTTCCGCCAATACTTTCGACATCCTGGATGAGATCACCAAAGCCCAGGCTCATATCCCCAGGAGATTTAAGGTGCCAGAAGGAGTCTGTATGCTGCTCCACATTTTCGCCACAAGATCTTGGAGTGGGGGCATTCTTCCAGATCAGCTGGTCATCCTGGCTTCAAGAGGACAGTGGATCTTATTAAACGGAACTTTTGGTGGCCTAATATGAGCAAAGACATTTTTTATTTCACCAGAGCTTGTCCAGTCTGTGCTCAGAGCAAGTCCGCCCGACACAAGCCATCCGGTCTTCTCCTTCCCCTTCTTATTCCGGAACGGCCTTGGAAGCATATTTCCATGGACTTTATTGTGGAACTTCCTCCTTCTAAGGGGATGAATACGATCCTTGTAGTAGTGGACAGATTTTCCAAGCACACACACTTTGTACCCCTCAAAGGTCTCCCCAATTCAGCTACCTTGGCTGACATATTTTCTAAAGACATTTTCAGGTTACATGGCGTTCCACTCACCATTGTCTCGGACAGGGGTACTCAATTCATTTCTAAGTTTTGGCGAGCATTCTCTCCGAGACTTGGCATATCCCTCCTCTTCTCCTCGGGTTACCACCCACAGACCAACGGCCAGACGGAGAGAATTAATCAGACCTTGGAGCAGTATCTAAGATGCTTTGTGTCAGAATCTCAAGACAACTGGGTGGACCTACTACCCTGGGCGGGGTTCGCAATTAATTCGTTGAAGAATGAATCCACGCAAGAGTCGCCTTTCTTCATTAATTTTGGGTTCCACCCCAGCAGCCTTCCTCTTTCTTCCCTGCCCTCTGGTGTACCTGCAGCAGATATCCAAGTTTCTAATCTACAAGACTCCTGGAAAAAGATTCAAAAGCCTTGCAAGGGGCCTTCCAAAAACAAAAGGCTCAAGCAGATCGGCGACGGCAGGTGGCTCCGGAGTACAAACCTGGAGACAAAGTCAGGCTTTCTTCAAAAAATATTTAACTGAAAACTCCTTCTCAGAAGCTGGCACCCAGATTCTTGGGTCCCTTCAAGGTCCTCGAACGGATCAATCTAGTAGCCTATCGACTTTCGCTACCTCCCACCATGAGGATACCCTCAGTGTTCCACGTTTCACTTCTGAAACCCTTCATTCAGAATGTACATTTTCCGGACCGTTCTCATAGACCCAATCCCATCGTAATACAATGGCAATAAGAATTTGAGGTTCACTCCAATCTCGATTCACGTTTTTCTAAGGGCAAACTTCAGTTCCTCGTTCATTGGAAGGGATATGGTCCGGAGGAACGTTCCTGGGTACCTTGTCATCACATTCATGCCCCATCTCTTCTTAAACAATTTCGTCGGAAATTTCCTCACAAACCTTGGGAGGATCGTCCGTAGTCCGATCCTCAAGGGGGGGTACTGTAAAGGATCGGGGGACACGCACTTCTCAGCGGGTCCCCGTCACCCAGGCTCCCAGTGTGGCCGCTCGTCCCAGACCCCCTCCCCGTCGGCTCCTTACCTCCTCCGGTCGGACGCCATGCCGCTCCTCCGCGGCGCCCGCAGCATCCTCCCACACGTGGCCGGGGCACGCGCACGGGAACCTTACAGGGCCCGCGCGCACCCGATCCTCTTTGCCATCCTCCCGCACCGCTGGCTCCGCCTCCCATCAGTTACAGGCTGTCTCCACCACTCACCTGGCTGACTCCCACTCTGGGCACCTGAACCTATCCCTGGGCTCGCTCAGACAGGCCTCCGCTCCACCTCTTGCTCTCATTGGTCCTCCTGCATATATAACCCCAGTCTGCCCTCTCCTTCCTCGCTCTGCATAGTTCTTCTGTGGCTTCGCTTGTTCGGTCGTCTATGCCTGGCTCTCTTCTGTATTACAGCTCTAGTTCCTGCCCCTGCCCCCGTTGGATACCCTTGGATTTGATCTTGGCTCTCGTTGACTTCGTGTACCTCGCTACTCCCTGGACTCGGCTTTGGACCTTACTACGCTGCTCTCTCCTGCCCCTGACCTATGACTCTCGGATCTCTACCCACGCACTTCTGGCACCCCGGACACAGCAAGTATCAAGTTAACCCTTTCTCACCAGGCCCGGAAACGCATCATATCACACTCCAGGCATGCCCTCACTGCTGTGGGTGCGTGTTATACCCTTACCCACCTCAGTATTTGGGGACTGGCCAGGTCTGCGGGCATTCAGGCATTACAGCCTAACAGGTAAAGCACCACACCTGGTAATACATATAGATTCCCCACACCTGTCCCTATCTGCGATTGGGGGAGGGGGGGGCGATATGTGTTACAATAGCAACTAAACTATACCTAACTATTCAATACATATTTGCTCAATGTGAGTTTTTTACCTGCAGTACCTATTATGGTACAATATTTTTTCTCTAAACAAATGTATGTTTACAATAACAAAACTGATATACAGATGTAGCAAGATTAATTTTCCAGAGGAAGTACAGTAACTCGCTGGTTACAAAATGTGTAGGGTGTGTCAAGTCCGGTAGTAATGGCAGGAGCGGGACTGGACTCACCTGGTGATGCTGGTGACATCAACACTCAGAGACAGACTGGAGACACGCTCTCACACTGAAGTGTAGAGACGCTGACAGCAGCTCCCAGCTGTTCAGCAGTTCAGCTGGTTGTAAGCTGTGGACTGTGTTCCTGCACAGGCATAAGGCTAACAGTGTTTTATCATAAGTACTTAACCTATTACCAACCAGGTCTTTTTTGTGGTTTATTATAAGTCTGTAACCTATTGCCAACAAGGTCTTTTCTGTAAGGTTCTCTATTTTTTTTCCTGTTTTACCTTTTTTATTTTATTCATGTTTTATCAATAAAGTCATCATTTTTAATCCTCAACTGTGGGCTCACCTGAGAAATACTCTCTACAGTGGGAAATTCAACATTCCCAATATACTCATTATTAACCACATAAATGTGAGTATAAATCTATATGTATTACTTCCTGGTAAAACATTTTATAAATAAATAATATTGATTACATCAATAAGCTGTGGACTTGGCAGATTGCACAATGTGTTCTCCTATGTTTCTTTTCCAGTGAAATCCAGACCTGCAGAGGTTAAAGGAGTGACCTGATAGACAGCTAACAGGATATGAAGACCCATGAGATGAGCATAAAACTCAAGAGGAGTAAAGTGTTCATTCAATAATTACAGAACTACAAGAAGAATTACAAATATTTGAATTCATTACACTATTTGTGTTCCCCTCTGTTTCTTCTCTTTTTTACATACAGTACAGTATAACCTCTAGTCTGACCCACTGCACACAAGACAACCATCTATACACAGTGGCAGGAGGATTAATGCTGTTTGAGGTCCAATATGGAAGCATGGACCCCGCAGCATGACTACAGCAGACACTGTCTCCCGAGACAGTTAGTCTTGCTACATCTGCATAGAGTCAGTAGCGCAATATCTTCCATTCTCTGTCAAAATGTTAAACTCTCTACTGTATTGGTACATCCAGCACTACAGTGATAGCCAAACTGACCAACATGGAAAAGATCTTTGAGAGAGAAATGAGGCAAATGGAGGAATCAACCTTAGAGTTTGTTTTTATAAATGGAGTTGGACACAAATTTCACTAATGTTTCTTTTAAGTGTACTGATATGCATGGTGGTATATGGAATTCTGATATAAGTCTCCATTCTTAATAAGTTTAAGATGTTCCATTATCCGTATGTAACCCCTCTCTTAATTACATCGGTCTAACCTCTACTGCTGAGGCGGGGCCTGAGTTCTTCTCCCCATTATGGCTGTGCGTTCTCACTAGCTGGCACGTGGCCAAAGGTCAGACAATAGGACATGACAACAGGGTATGAATAACCAAACAAAAGTTCATATATCCAATCCCTATAACCCAAACAATATAAACATCAATGTGCTCCTATGGGTGTGGGTCACATACATGCACTTACACTTTTGGCAGGGCGCTGCGCAGTTGTGTGTACATGTGTGTATGTCTCACAGAGTCCCCACGATCCCTAAGTACTAGCATGAACATTGGAGCTCTTATTCAGCTCAGTACCATAGCAGGCCTGTCTCTTCACAAAACTTCAGGAACCTTTTCTGTAGTGAGGATCTCCTCTACTTCTACTCACAGCTAACTTAGTCTGATGTGCTGATAATCCTCTGGTACTCCACTCGGGGAGCCTGTCTTTGGCCTTAGCAGCAACTCTGGCAGCTCTCAGAGACAGAACTGTTCTCTCCAGGGTCTCCCTAACTCACCCCTCTCCTCATGCTCCTCCCTATCCTTCCAGGTTCACACACTTCTCAACCTTTGCACTTCTCTCCCCGCATTGGCTGTCCTGTCATGTGTCCATATTCCAGCAACAGGGGCTTCTGGGAGTGGTAGTCCATCTGTTGCTGCTCTGTAATTGGCTCCCTCCTAGCAGTACACATCAGAGAGGAACACAGCCAGGGGGCAGCATGTAAAGATAGCTGTAGCTGTATCCTCAGAAATATAATTTATTAAAACTTTGTGGTTCTGTTTGAATAAAATAAGTTATCTCCTCCATGCTGCTGCTGCTGTTGTGTTCTACATGTGTGGGTTACACATACTTTAAGGGTTCTAGTGGTTCTCCCAACATTGCATTTTCCACACCCACACTATAGCAGATACATAACAAATTCCGAATTGCAATGAATGAGTTAATCCTATATGTTTTCTTAGGGGAATCAGAGTGGAAGTCTGTTGATGGTCTCATATGAGAACAGATCTTACAACACCCACATCTAAAAGACCGCTTTGTTAAAAAAATAGACGATTTTGTAGGTGGTGTGTAGCCAGGGTCCCTCCGGTCCCCCTGTCTCCCGGTTTCTTCCCCCCTGATGGGTGTGCTGATGTGGGGGCGAGTGCGTCGCCGGGAGCTCCCGGTGACATCAGTGGCAGGGCGCCGTCATCTTTACTGTGTCCACGCAGGCGCGGAGGCTCGCGCATGCACAGAAGTGACACGGTGGCCATCTTGCGTTTGGCGTTAGGCTCGTGCATGCGCAGATGAGATGCGGCGGCCATTACAGGGAGTGAGAAGAGGCGCTCCATAGTCAGGGATATTCTCCAGTTCGCACATGCGCAGTTAGCAGCGGCGGCGGCCATTACACAGCGCGCACGCGGCCCCAATATTAAAGAGGGCCATAAAGGACTACAACACCCAGCAGCCTCAGGGGACTGCACTGGATACAGACGGGTCCTCTTCCACAGTTCTACGGGCCCGTTTGCAGGAACACCGGGCAGGTATTATCCAAGTCACCAAGTGCACCACCTATACACTTCATCTTAGTGGGCAGCGCTGTCCCACAGGTGGGTGGGGTTGTGGGACTCTTGGGACTTTTGGGTACAAGGACTTTGGGAATGCAGTGTGGGGTTAAGGCACTGTGAGAAGGACGATAGTTGTGCTTAGTAGTGTTACAGGGTGACACTGAGGGTTATTGTTGATGTACTGTATTTGTATGTGTTATGTTTGATTCTGCAAATAATAAACTGTTATACTTATACTCCTGTGTATGTGGTTACTATATGTGGGTCCTGTGTAGGGAACATTCTACACTCCTAGAATCCTATACAGGTGGAGGCGCTGTAAGTAAGATCGTTCCAAAGGATTCACCCAAGGCTCTCACTGGCGGAGGCTCAGGCCTCCTGTGAGCCTAACAGGTATATTGCACCACACCTGGTAACATACTGTATAGATTCCCCCTCACATGCACTCTATTTGCGATTGGGGGTGGGGGAATACCCGTTACAGGTGAACAAACATAACTTGGCAAAACATAGTTGGTAGTGGTTTAAGCTCTTCTGAATACAAACTCAGATCCCAGGTCAGCATAATTACTTAATTTCACCCTTAATGTACGGATAATGGAACATCTGAGACTTACATATTAAGAATGGACACACAACACCAAGGGGCCTATTTTATAAACCTCGATAATCCACTTATCAAGGCCTTTTTGGCCAATATACCTACTGCTATTCTGTAAGCCTCGATAAGTGGGTGATAAAGGCATGACTCGCCAATTTTTTCAGCCATCCAAAACAGATCGCCGGGTGAGCGACGATAAGCCACTTATCGGCAGGCTCTGAAACTCGTGCAATTCTAGTAGCCTTGATTAGTTTATCGAGGCTAATCATGGCTCTAGAATGGCGAGTTTCTACCAAAATCATCACGCCAGGAAAAGTTGGCGTGAAGCTGGCGAGAAGCTGCTGAGAAGGCAGCGAAAGAGAACTTAGAAAAAAAAATGCATTTTTTCTGCATCAGATTGATGCCGGGTCTCTGAAGCTGATACCCAATAATACCAGCACCAGAGACCCCCGGCATGAATCCCATGCAATAAAAATGCATTAACAGGCAACTTCATTAACTTAGCGACTAACCGCTAAGGCAATGAAGTGCCAAGTACCAGTGCCATGTTTATTGTGGGTAGCCGGGTGGGTGAAGGTGGTATTTGGCCCTTGGTGGGTGTTTAGGCCTTGTGGGGGGGTTGTGGGTGGAGTTAACCCCTTCATTACATTAGCGGTTAATACCACTAAGGTAATGATGGGGTTAACCCCTCCCGCTAAACACCCGGTAGGTATAAATACCAGCAAGGGCCAAATGCCACCTTCAACCACCCCCGCTACCCACAATAAATATTTTTAAGCACAACAACCCTACTACCCACCTCCTCTACCTCAAACAACCCCCCCCCCAACACATTCAGTACTGTAATGGGCAAAACTACTATTATCCACATATGGATAATAGTGTATTTGCCCATTATAAAATCAAACATTAGCAAGCCAGCATAAATAAAGTAAATAAAACGTTTAACTTACCCCTGCCATCATGAAGGGCGTCCTCGTCAGCATACTCCAGGTCCATGTCCTCCGTTGACAGCAAGAGTACAATCAACAATACAATTTAATGGCCTCTAACCCCTTAATCACCTTAGCGGTTAATAACCGCTATAGTAATTAAATGGTTAACACGCGAGGCCTAACAACCCACCCTGGGACCACTATACCCTTCCTCTACCCATTGATTGGCCCAGTTGTATATCATACCTATAAATATGATAAGAACTTTCAGTCCTGTGAGCACCCACCACTCCCTTCTTTCCTATTCATTGATCTTATCAGAGAGTAGCCCCAGCAGAAGAGTGTGAGGGGGGGGGGGACCTGGGAAGAAAAACATACAAATATCCATACATTTAACATTTGCTTTCTTCCTTGACCCTTAATTAGCTTTCCATTTATTGAGAAAATAAGCATTACTTCTCAGTTTTTGGCTATATATTTGTTTCCATTTTATGGTCTTATCCCTCTATCTATTCCCAGTCCTCCCAGTATCAGAAAAAGAAAACAAATCAAAGTGCGCTACTATTAGTACTCTCTATTGTCAAAAGTGATGATAATACACCCAATTAATAATAACACCTATGTGATAGATATAAAGTAACAACCTCTAGTTGATAAAAATGGCATCTGCTGCTGTATCAAACAGAGTGACTCCGCACCCCTAGAACAGTAAAACTAAAGAACAACAGCGCAAACGCATAGTGAAGTATGTTCAAATATATATTAAAATGCAAAAAGTAAAATATCTGCGTACATCAGATCAAATTCAGTAAGGCATTTCATGCACTCTGGCATATGTTACCCAGCACCGCATGTCACCAGCATCAGGGGAACTCGAAATCACACCGCTCACAAGAACAGCTGCACTGTCAGACAGGAGTGTCAGGTATGCAAGTTCGTTTCTATTTCAGCATCAGGGGTTTTTTCTCTGGTATCTGCTGATCCTCCGTCGGGTGACCGATGATAGCAGAGATCGGTTAGGATACCGGAGCTGGAGTGGGCGCCGTCCGACTTGCAGCACTGTTCCTCCACGTCGCTTTACGGCACTTTGCGACACGTCGTATAGCAAGGGCGGTCGCGAAGCCGATAGCCTCGTCACAAGTCCTGGCAGTCAGGAGGTGTGTAATACACGTAAATCGGAAACAGAGAGACTCAAAATAGGGCTAGAGATATCTAGATCGATATTAGAGTTACTTGTTAACCATCTATCCTACGCGTTTCGTAGCGCACGCGTTTGCGCTGTTGTTCTTTTGTTTTACCCTCCCAGTATCATGTTCACACATATGAGAGTCTCTTTTGGTAATCTAGCTGAGCCAATATCGCCTGCACCTCTCAGATGCCTTAATGTCCCTCATGGCTCTTTCTTTGAGTCTCATTGTGGGATACAACCCACATTAGTACCAACTCACACTGTCATTGGGCCTAAGCCCACTCACCCTTCCCTGCCACATTCCACTCGATTTTGGCTGTTGACCTAATGTGGCTCTTCCCAGATTTTCACAGGTCTCTGCTCACATCATAGACTGATTTCTTTTCTTAAATGGGTCTCCCCCACCACCCAAGAGTCATCAAATTGTGTGAGACAAGGATCTTCCTAGTTATTTCAGGTAAAAAACAAAACATGCCCAACAGGGGCTGACAAGATAGGCAGACAGGGTGGACCCTCTAGTCAGAGTTTCTGCAGTATCCCCCAGCTCTCTCCTTCAAGAGCTTGCCATCAATGGAGGATCTCTCCTATATGTTCCTCAGGTCCTTTACTGGTCTAGGTCTCTTCCTCCTTGGTCCTCGGCCTCTGCATCTGATTGCCCCTTTTTCTCTGCGTCCCCTCTCTCCAGTCTCTCATCGCGGGTCTGTCTTTGTTGTCCCGGACTGCTGTTAGGGCCCAGTCCCATTCCAGCAAGGAATGCTTCTGCCTCTTCTGGGTAATGAATTAAGGTTTGTGTCCCCGCATTGCCAGCAATTACAGAAAACGGGAATGCTCACTGTAGGAGGACATGTGCAGCGGTACACAATGGAGACTGTTTAAAGGTGAAATTAAAACAAGGCTTTATTGTGCCTGTCGCTTTAAACACAGCAAAAATCAACATAAGAGAATAAGCCAAACAAAAAAACCTATCTCTGCTTTGGAGACTATCTACATATGTAGCTCAGCCCTCTCTGACTGGGTTGGTTAGCTAAGCTATTTACCAGCCCCAAATCCTGGAGACATTTATCAATACACATAGACATAGATAATAGTCTTATACGAAAAGTCTTATCTGTTAGCTGGGCTGCTGTAGGGGAAGCTTCTCTGCTCTCTTGGAACAACACCCTTGTGTGCACAGGAAATGTCAGGCTCCAGGTTAGAATCTTGTCCCCTTTGTCTTGTGGTCAGCTTGTCGCTCAAGACATCTGTCCTTCCTTGGTTCAGCCCAGTTGTGGACTAAGGAATCTCTGCTCTGTCTCCTAGTTCAGCTCAGGTGTGAGCTAAGGAGTCTCTCTTCCTGTCTCAAAAGACAGGCTTTTCTAAGCAATCTAATCAGGCAGGTGGTGTTTGTTAATTGACTACAAGCAGTTAACCACCCCACTGCTGGATTAGAGGCACATTACCTGAACAGGGATAACTCCCCTGTTACATACCTCCCCTGTTTGTGGGAAACTCGGGCTGGCCACGGCCAAAGCCCATCCTTCCACTCTCATTCTAGATATCTCTGTGACTTGAATGAGAGTGGATGGAGGAAGAGAACCCTCAATCCTGCTGGGATTGGAGCCCTTTCTCCAGTTTATTTGTGTCTCCTCCCGAAGGTGCTTGATATCAGCACTCCTCAGTCGCTCAAGGAGGACTTTTTCTAAGTATAGTCTTTTTGCTATGTGCGCGGTCATGAGATTTCCCTCGCGTCGGGTGCTCGTCTTATTGTAGGCAGACTGTATGGCAGTAGTTGCAGAGCGTTTAAAAATAGCCCTTTGAGTTTTCTGCTCTTGAAGCTGTCTCTCTGCCCTTTTCCCACTCAATGGGGTTGCTAGTTCAGCCTCTTTGGGATTAAGTTGTAATTCCACACCCACTTCCAGAGAATGTCCCATCTTTTCAGCTTCATCAGCTAAGGATTCTGCTGGTTTTGATTCAGCACGTGTACCTTCTTTTATTGCCTGTTGGGTGGCTGAAGGTTTTGCTAGTGCTTGTTTAGGTGGTTCAAATTTTGCAACCTTGTCTTTCAGACGAACGGTATTCCCAGATCTCACTGTACCCTTGTCTTCATGGGTTTTTGAGGCTGTGGGATACTGACGCTTAGTCAGGGTCAATAATTGTCCTTATAGGACTGTAATCTCATCCGCGAGAGATCCCTGTTTTTTGAGTGCGTCTTGCAAGTCTCTTCTCAGGGAATTATCTGCACGCATTGCTTTTTCTGAGCTTGCTTCCACATTTTTATTGCATTGTGAAGCACTATGAATTTCTTTGCTCGGGCCACAGTTACTTGTTTTAGTTTCTGGACCTTCTTGTGCTCCCTTTTGTGCCGGGTCACCTGGGTTCTAAGCTTGGCCTCTAGCGATGCTTTGGTGACGCTCAGGGTAGCCTTCAGTTTCTCATGCTGCTTTGCGGGGACATACTGGGTAATCTGACGTTCCTGCAGCCCTTCTATTTCTTTAACAGCCTGCAGATTGTCTTCCTGCAGAGTTCGCTGCTTCTCCTCGGACATCTGGAGGTGCGTACGCAGACCTTGCAGTTGGTTCTGCAGTCGGTGCTCTGCTACAAACTTCTCACCTTCCAACAGTCTATTTATTTCCTTAAGCTCATGCAGCTTTTCATTCTTTTCCTTGACTTGTTCTGTCAAATCAGAATTTTCTTTTTTTAATATAAAATTTTCTCTTTTTTCAGTCTCTGTACTATTCAGGGCCTCCTTGAAGTCCACCTTCCATTTTTGCACATCTGCTTGGAGGCGGGCTGTCTCCTGGCGTGAGACTTCCATCTCCAGGTTTAGGTTCTGAAGCTCCTTCTGAGATACGTCTACCTCTGTCCGGACACTGTTGACCTCCTGTTGTGAGGCATTCAGCTCTATGCGAAGAGTGTGCATCTCTTGCTGAAAGACTATCATCTCCTTCAGTGCCTCCTCATACTTCCGCTTCAGCGTAGCCATCATTTTATCAGATTGGCTCTGCTTTTCATCCATGGCGGTAATAGTAGCGTTTGCAGTATCTAGCTCAGTCTTGAGATCGTCCAATTCTGTCCTGGCCAAAGAGTACATTGTGAGCGCATCTTTCTGTAGCTTCACGTTTTTTTCCCGGAGCTGATCACAGTCACGCCTGGCAACCTTCAGGGCATCCCCAGGGCTGGTCAAGGAATCGTCACTCAGCGGTTCCGGCTCCGCTTCCCTGGGATGGTTGGTTGAGGTTTTTTCACTATTAGCACCGGACAGACACTTCTTTGGGGTACACGACTTCTGCCTTGGGCCCTTTGGATATTCGGTCATCCGCGGGAAGACTTCTCCATTTTCTCTAGGCAGCAGGGCATTTCGGACCCCCTTTTCCTCCGCAAGATCTGCAGATGTGTCTGTTCCTTCCACGGTAAGTGAAGAACCGCTTTTCTTTTTCTTTTTTCGCCTTTTTGTTTTGGATGACACTGTCCCCTCAGGGATACTGGGGTCTCCATCTTCATTTGAAATTTTAGCAGCGTCACTGGATCCACCTGGCTTTTCTTGCAACTGTAACAGCTGACGGAAATAATCGGTGATCCACTGCTCCCGCTCTTTCTCCCGCCGATCATATTCGTCATCATAGGGAGCGGTCTTTTTGGTTCGTACCGAGTTCAGGCACCCCCACCATTCTTGGGGTGTTTTGTGGGTGTGACTCAGTTTGGATTCCCCATAAGAGATGTCTTCCTCCTCATCGGACTGGAAGGGCCACTCTTCCGTGGGGTAGGGTTCATTACAGGAACGCTGTATTTTGTCCTCCATTTTGGGGCTATCAGGTATATTTTTCTTCCTGACCTCAGGAGGTGCTATTGCAGCTGTTTTCACTGTATTTGCTAGAACCCCAAATGGTGGTAGTTCTACAGGTGGGCATATTTTGCTTGTAGAGGTCGTAGCTCTCACAGGCCTCTCTGTAGACTTTTTCTTCCCTTGGGTAAGTTTTACAACATTAGCATTACTGTGCATGCATTTATTCTCATCGTCTCAATAAGGCCTGAAGGGACACTGCTCCGTGTGGTGGGGTTCTTTACACCAGGAACAAATTTTCTTCCCTATTTTTACAGAGTCTGTATTTGACTTCAGCTGGGGGGCCATTTTAAATTCCCAGGGTTCTATTTCTTTAAATACAATGCTTGCTGACTGCCCATTTTCTGGCTTCAGCAATGGCATTTGCTTTAAACCATTTACTTGCTATGTACAATCCCTCCGCTTCAGCAACAGAATTTGGTTTTCTGCTTGAGTTCAGTAATTTTCAATCTCATCTTTGGGTATTATGGCATTCACTCTTCACACTTTGGGTGCCTGTTTTACTCCCAAGATACATAGGCACACTTTTTTACATGCAGAAAAAAAACATTCTTTCCAGTGGAATATTACTTTCACTCCTGGCAGGGTGACTCAACACTCAGCAATTGGCTTTGGGATACCTTTTACACAGTTCAGCAATCCCTTTTTCCCTGGTAGGGCAATTTTACGCTCAGCATTTGTTTGCTGAAAATTCCCCTGCTTCAGCACAGTCCTGCATCAATGTTCACACTTTTCTGCACATACTCCATTCACAGCTGGTAGTCCTATGCGGTGTGGCAGTCTTTACTTCCAGAATCAGTACCGCTCGTGGGTCACTGTCTGTATTCACTGCTTCAGCGCAAATAATTTTTTTTTTTTAACGAAAACAATAAAGCCTAGCTCCTCTGGAGCGCTAACTCACTTCTTGAACCCTGACTACTGCTGGAAGGCAAAGCCCTTTCATCAACAACCATACTGTATTACACATCATTGTGATAGGCAAGTAAGGTTTACCTGCTTCAGCAGTCTCTCTCTCCTCTAGGGATTGGGGAAAAGAGTCCATCTGTGGTGTTGTGGGTTTCTTCAGTGCAGTGTATATTTCCTGCCTGGATGTGTATTCCTTTAATTCTGATCTCTGCTGCAGGTGAATCTTTGTTTTTGTTGCTCAGGTTTGTTTGCAAGACTGTATGCAGGCAAAAGCACAAAAAAATTCCACAGGCAATCTCCGGCCCTTTAAACTTCAAAGGCCACGTCTCATCCCAAATTTCTGACACCATATGTAGGAGGAAATGTGCAGAGGTACACAATGGAGACTGTTTTAAGGTGAAATTAAAACAAGGCTTTATTGTGCCCGTCGCTTTAAACACAGCAAAAATCAACATAAGAGAATAAGCCAAACAAAAAAATCTATCTCTGCTTTGGAGACTATCTACATATGTAGCTCAGCCCTCTCTGACTGGGTTGGTTAGCTAAGCTATTTACCAGACCCAAATCCTGGAGACATTTATCAATACACATAGACATAGATAATAGTCTTATACGAAAAGTCTTATCTGTTAGCTGGGCTGCTGTAGGGGAAGCTTATCTGCTCTCTTGGAACCGCACCCTTGTGTGCACAGGAAATGTCAGGCTCCAGATTAGAATCTTGTCCCCTTTGTCTTGTGGTCAGCTTGTCGCTCAAGACATCTGTCCTTCCTTGGTTCAGCCCAGTTGTGGATTTAGGAATATCTGCTCTGTCTCCTAGTTCAGCTCAGGTGTGAGCTAAGGAGTCTCTCCTCCTGTCTCAAAAGACAGGCTTTTCTAAGCAATCTAATCAGGCAGGTGGTGTTTGTTAATTGATTACCAGCAGTAAACCACCACACTGCTAGATTAGAGGCACATTACCTGAACAGGGATAACTCCCCTGTTACACTCACCTACACCGGATCCCATTTTCCTGTAGGATCGCCATCACAGGTCTCACAGCCCTCTCCTTCTTGCAATAGTCAGTCTGAAGAGATCTTGAAAGATATGGATGTGAGAGCTCTCCCATTCAATAGAGTTCCTATTACTGCACCCTCTTATTATTCTTTCTGCGGTTGTATAGTGCTGCAATTTTAACACTATATCCCTGCTGTTCTTAGGATCGTTAAATCTGGGCCCAGTGCCCAGTGGGCTCTGTCCATTTGCAGGTCATTGTCTTGCAATTAGGGATCAACTGTTAGGAAAACTTTTTAATGTAGGGCTGCAGTGCCTCTGCTGTTACTGTTTCTGGGACATTCCAGAATCTGGAGATTCTGCCTCCTTTCCCTATTCTCCATGTCACCCATACTGTTTCTCTGTAATGCTTGCACTCACTACGAACAAGGTGGGACCCCGGTACTGAGGTGGAAAAGTACAAGACTGCGCACCCACAGATGCGGGAGCACGCCTGGAGGGTGGATAGTCATCGTAGCCGGTTTTTGGTTGGAGAGAGTGGGTTAGTGTGAGTACTTGCCAGAGTCCGAGGGCGGAGCTAGTGGGGTGGTCAATGTCCATTGCGCCGTGGTCTAGAGTAGGAGCCAGGAGAGTGTTAGATTGTCCGTAAGCCGAGGTCTGGGATGGAGAGGTGCGGGAAGTAGGGTACAAGCCGGGGTCTTTATCCAGAGGTGGTCAAATAGTCAAGCCGGGGTCTTTTTCCAGAGAAGATCCAATATTCAAGCCGGAGTCCTTATCCAGATGGAGTACTATAGTCAAGCTAGGTAGCTACACAGGAAAGCAACAGAGAACACAGCAAGGCACAAGCAAAGCAAGGCAAGGTGAAACAAACACAGGAACACAAGGTATCAAGAGTTATGCTCAGCAATGAGGAAGTGAAAGTGAAAGTCTTAAGTAGCAAACAGGAACCAATGAGGCTGGGGCGGAACGGAGGCGCAGCCTCCGCGGAGGTCAGGATAGGCTGCAGAAGACAAGGGGCACGCAGAGTAGTTGCCACGCAGCTGGGTAGCGTTGCACGGGGTCACATGAGCGAACTGCGTGAGAGAGAAGCGCGCCGCGTCTGGGGGGACGGAGCTATTCTCCGTGGCATGGCTAGAAGAGCAGCGTGTGTGCGCGCGCTCTGTAAACAGAGCAGTGACTCGTGCATGATCAGCAACCAGTGCAGAGAGCTGTGATGAAGCAAGTAAGGAGGGAACACGCCATATAGTACGTGTTCCCCGATTCCTTAAACTCTCGTGTCTCTTACCTCTTCTTTGAGCCTCATAACTTCATCATCAGTATTGGACCTGGTTTTGCATTGAGGTATCCATTTTGTTTTCCAGCTCTGTGGTCCGGTTAGCAAGTGAGGATATTTCTGACTTAACTCCGCCACTGCTTTGTCCAGGGCTGCTTGGAAGACGTCCTCCATTTCTTTAAACATCCCCCAGAGGTCTTTTTTGGTGAGGTCTGTGTTCTATTCCACCTCCGACTCTGATTTGAATGATGTGCACGCTCACAGGCGCACCTTGCCTCCATCTTGTGTCTCCTCCATTTGCTCAGGTGATTTGTGAAAAAAATTGATACATCAGGAGGGAAATATTTCTTGTCTTTCTTCGGAGGCATCTTGCAGTATTGCCCAGTAGACTAAGCTGCCTTTATAACAGTTTTGCTCAGTTTTGGAGGGTTATATTGAAGTTCTATTCGCGGGTTGCATGAAGCTACTTTAGCAGGTGTCCATGCGCTTCTAGGTCACGTGCGTGTCCCACCAGTACTAGAGGTTTTAAGGTTTGTTTTTATGTGCTACCTGAAATGTTTTTAAATGTTTTCAATGCCTGATCTCATCTAAATGTTCCCTTTTCTCATTGATTTTCTTTTGTAAGTTGAAGTAATTATGTAATCTTTAAACCCAACCCCTACTTCAATTCACTATACAGTAATTACTTTCTGGTGGGGTGAAGGGGTTGTGCTCATTAATTTTTCACTAAAGTACTGAACACTCTATTATCATAAAGATCAATAAAAGGAAACATTGCACTGTTTTTGTTTTTAATACTATAACATTGAACTTTATTAGATAGGAACATCAAAATAAATAACATTTATGTTTTAAGCAACATACAGTGGTGTGAAAAAGAAAGTACACCCTCTTTGAATTCGGACATAATAAAATCATCTGTTCCTTTGCAGGTCTTAAAATTAGGTAAATAAAACCTCAGATGGACAACAACACATGACATATTACACTGTGTCATGATTTATTTAACAAAAAAAAAGCCAAAATGGAGAAGCTATGTGTGAAAAACTAAGTACACCCTTACTGCTTCCATAGGAATTAAGATGCCAAGTAGCAGACAGGTGCTGCTAATCAAATGCCCTTGATTAATTGATCATCAGCAAGTGTGACCACCTCTATAAAAGCTGAAGTTTTAGCAGTTTGCTGGTCTGGAGCATTCAGGTGTGTGTTAACACAATGCCAAGGAGGAAAGACATCAGCAATGATCTTAGAGAAGCAATTGTTGCTGCCCATCAATCTGGGAAGGGTTATAAGGCCATTTCCAAACAATTTAAACTCCTTCAATCTACAGTGAGAAAGATTATTTAAAAGTGGAAAACATTTAAGACAGTTGCCAATCTTCCTAGGAGTGGACGTCCCAGCAAATTCATCCCAAAAAAACAAAAACAAACACAGCATATCAGCACACACACCTCATAGCAACTGTCAAATACAGTGGTGGAAGGGTGATGATTTGCACTTGTTTTGCAGCCACAGGACATGGGAACCTTACAGTCATTGAGTCGACCATGAACTCCTCTGCATACCAAAGTATTCAAGAATCAAATGTGAGGCCATCTGTCCGACAGCTAAAGCTTGGCCGAAATTGGGTCATGCAACAGGACAATGATCCCAAGCACACCAGCAAATCTACAACAGAATGGCTGAAAAAGAAATGAATCAAGGTGTTGCAATGGGCCAGTCAAAGTCCAGACCTCAACCTGATTGAAATGCTGTGGCTGGACCTTAAGAGAGCTGTGCATAAACAAATGCCCACAAACCTCAATGAACTGAAACAACGTTGTAAAGAAGAGTGGGCCAAAATTCCTCCACAACGATGTGAGAGACTGATAAAGTCATACAGAAAACGATTACTTCAAGTTATTGCTGCTAAAGGTGGTTCTACAAGCTATTGAATCATAAGGTGTACATAGTTTTTCACACATGTCTTCTCCATTTTGGCTTTATTTTTGTTAAATAAATCATGACACGGTGCAATATGTCATGTGTTCTTGTTCATCTGAGGTTGTATTTACCTAATTTTAACACCTGCTAAGGAATAGATGATTGTTATTATGTCCTGATATATAAAACCATAGAATTCAAAGAGGGTTTTCTTTTTCACACAACTGTATACAGGTATGTATATATATTTCTATATCTATATCTATATCTATATATATCTATCTACAGTATATCTATATCTATATCTATCTATATATATATATCTGCTTTTGGTATACATACTAATTTTTCCTGGCTATATACTGGGTCATTGACTATATACTTTTTCCAACGCAATGATTTATTATTCTTTCATGCATATGTCAGTGGGAATATATTTTGTATTGCCTATTATGTTAGACTAAACTACTTTGTTGTCATTATTTAAACTTTATTTAGACACAATTTAGTTTTTTTTTCTTTTTGTAATACTGATAGTGTTTGATTAGTAGTCCTCTCTTTATATTTTTGATACATATATATTTTCATAGGCTGTCTTTAGTATTTTTATGTTTTTAAGTTAGTGTGTCTTGTTGTTTAATCAATAAAATCTTGTTCATTTTTTCTGAATTGGCGGAGCATCTGTTTCTTTTTAACCATCTTTATCTTATAGATTAGTTTAGGTGTAATTTAGAGTGCTACTAAGGGGATTGTCTTTGTTCTTTTCATCTGTGTGTCTTATATATATATATATATATATATATATATATATATATATATGTGTGTGACAGAAATTATAGACAGCGCCCTTCACACACTACACCTAAATTGCTGCAGCCCTGATAGATGTGGCAAGAAATTGCACCAGGCAAATATGCCCAATAAACAGTGGTGTGAAAATAACTAAATGTATTCTGGCAGGAAAAACTAAAAGTGACTATTAGATAAAAACACAAAAGCAAAAAAGAAGTGTGCATAACATATAAAAATAAAAATAAAAAAAAGCAATAAAAAGGTATTGCCAATTGATGTGGGTAAAAATGACACTGAGTGTCACTGGGACTTAACTAGAAAATGCAAATATAAAAAATGGGTTCATGTGATAAGCAATGAAAAATTCAATACACGATTATGAACCCATAAATGCAGTGAATATTAAAAATACTTAAGTCCACATGTGTCCATGATAAGTTGATTTACAAAAGGTCCAGGCTGCTTCTTCTTGGGCTCACCGAACTCCCACAGTACCTGTTAGAGAAAAAGAGAAAAGAAGCGCCCGATCCTTGTGTAAAATCAGATGAACAAAGTTTTAATATCTCATGGACAAGACAAATGCACACTTACAATTTGTCTGATAAAATAAAGCATGTTGTGGGACCTGCCCATGCACCAACTGAGGACTCCTCGGTCTCTTCTTTGTGTGTGAGTGTCAATATTGGCTCCAAAAAGGATGTTGCTGTCAGCTGCTGTCTCCAGGGGAGTAATCCTTAGTGTTTGTGAGCACTCAATCTCCACATGCAGCCGCCATTTAGCCTTTCTTCTCACACTTGAAACCGGAAAAAACTCTTCAGGCAAGTCCTTGCCTCCTCACACTGGTGCAGGGTGCTGCCCTGTCACTGTAGGCTCACAGCCAGATATCCCTACGCGTTTCTTCCGACTCTGCAAGGATTACTCCCCTGGAGACAGCAGCTGTAAGTGTGCATTTGTCTTGTCCATGAGATATTAAAACTTTGTTCATCTGATTTTACACAAGGATCGGGCGCTTCTTTTCTCTTTTTCTCTAATATATATATATATATATATATATATATATATATATATATATATATATATATATATATATATATATATGTATGTATATGTATGTTACTTGTATATATATATATATATATATATATATATATATATATATATATATATAGACATATGGAGACCAGGGGATCCTGATAGCCAAAAAGAGACAGCACACTGCAGGTATGGTATCAAAAAAGTGTATTCAGTAACACTTTTTTGATACCATACCTGCAGTGTGCTGTCTCTTTTTGGCTATCAGGATCCCCTGGTCTCCATATGTCTACATACTCTCTATGGGACAAGCATCTGCCTCCTGCAACAAAACCGTGAGTGCTAATCTCCATACCTGACTATATATATATATATATATATATATATATACACACACAGTGGTTGACAAATCACCAAAAAATCTACTCGCCACACAAAAAAATCTACTCGCCACCTTGTACCAAACGTGTGCTGCTTGGGCCAATATTTACTCGCCCGGGGGTTAAATCCACTCGCCCGGGGCGAGCAAATGTATAGGTTTGTCGAACACTGTATATATATATATATATATACAGTGTTCGACAATCCTATACATTTACACACCCGGGGCGTGTGGATTTAACCCCTGGGCGGGTAAATATTGGCCCAAGCAGAAAACGTGCTTGTTTTTTTAAATTTCCTGCGCTCGCGCTAAATTTCCCTGCTCGCGCTGAAAAATAAAAAAAATAAAAACTCCACCTACCTGATTGCTGATTGGCGCGCGCTCCCAGGCTTTGTGGGCGCGCGGCCAGGCTCTATATGAGCCAGCCCCCAACGAGCGGCCATTCTTTCTGGCCGGAGATCTATTGGAGAGTAAGTACTCTCCAATCTCTGCATGCTGCGGCCCCTCTGATCCTTCCCTGCCTCCTGCAAGCCTCCTCCCCGCTTCCCGCGCGGGGCAGGAGATGGTAGAGGGGTGTCCCCCCTTCTGTTCCTGTCCCCGCTTACCCCGTCTTCCTGATGATCCCCGCGCGGGGCAGGAGATGGTAGGGGGGTGTCCCCCCTTCTGTCCCTGTCACCGCTTACCCCGACTTCCTGCCGATCCCCGCGCGGGGTTGGATATGGTCACGGGGGGAGGGGGGCGAGCGGGACAGTGGTGGTGGTCGCGCGGCCTTTCCTCTTCTTCCCCCTGTCGTGTGTGGGTCTTTGTGTATGCATGGGTGTGTGTCTGTGTGTATGCATGGGAGAGTGTGCCCAGCTATCATGACGGCGCAGCATAAGGTGTGGGGTGGGGGGGGGGGCGTCTGCCCGTCTGCCCGCTCGACCACAAGCTTCATGCCCTCGAGGGGAGCAGGGCAGTGGCGGCCATGGCGGGGCTGACTGTCCCCTGGGGCGCCCGCTGGGGGACACATCGCAACGTGCCTGCCACCTCCCCAAACTACGACCACGTGAGGTATGGGGGGCGGGGGGGATTTCGGCCTGCCCCCCCCCCCACCCTCCCACGAGCGGGAGATGGGCGCGGGTGGGTGGGGGAGGAGCGTGGTGGTGGTGGTGCAGGTCGCGGTTTTTCCTCCCCCCCTGTGTGTGTGTCTGTGTGTGTCTATCTGTCTGTGTGTATGGGAGAATGTGTGACACACCAGAGGTAACCCCCCAATCAGTCACCCCCCCAGTCAGTGTCAGTCACCCCCCACCCCCAGTCAGTGTCAGTCACCCCCCACCCCCAGTCAGTGTCAGTCACCCCCCCACCCCCAGTCAGTGTCAGTCACCCCCCCACCCCCAGTCAGTGTCAGTCACCCCCCTCCACCCCCAGTCAGTGTCAGTCACCCCTGCCCCAGTCAGTGTCAGTCACCCCCGCCCCAGTCAGTGTCAGTCACCCCTGCCCCAGTCAGTGTCAGTCACCCCCCACCCCCAGTCAGTGTCAGTCACCCCCCCACCCCCAGTCAGTCAGTCACTCCTGCCCCAGTCAGTGTCAGTCACCCCTGCCCCAGTCAGTGTCAGTCACCCCTGCCCCAGTCAGTGTCAGTCACCCCTGCCCCAGTCAGTGTCAGTCACCCCTGCCCCAGTCAGTGTCAGTCACCCCCCCACCCCCAGTCAGTGTCAGTCACCCCCCCACCCCCAGTCAGTGTCAGTCACCCCTGCCCCAGTCAGTGTCAGTCACCCCCCCACCCCCAGTCAGTGTCAGTCACCCCCCCACCCCCGGTCAATGTCAGTTACCCCTGCCCCAGTCAGTGTCAGTCACCCCTGCCCCAGTCAGTGTCAGTCACCCCTGCCCCAGTCAGTGTCAGTCACCCCTGCCCCAGTCAGTGTCAGTCACCCCTGCCCCAGTCAGTGTCAGTCACCCCTGCCCCAGTCAGTGTCAGTCACCCCTGCCCCAGTCAGTGTCAGTCACCCCTGCCCCAGTCAGTGTCAGTCACCCCTGCCCCAGTCAGTGTCAGTCACCCCCCCACCCCCAGTCAGTGTCAGTCACCCCCCCACCCCCAGTCAGTGTCAGTCACCCCTGCCCTAGTCAGTGTCAGTCACCCCCCCACCCCCAGTCAGTGTCAGTCACCCCCCCACCCCCGGTCAGTGTCAGTCACCCCTGCCCCAGTCAGTGTCAGTCACCCCTGCCCCAGTCAGTGTCAGTCACCCCTGCCCCAGTCATTGTCAGTCACCCCTGCCCCAGTCAGTGTCAGTCACCCCTGCCCCAGTCAGTGTCAGTCACCCCTGCCCCAGTCAGTGTCAGTCACCCCTGCCCCAGTCAGTGTCAGTCACTCACCCACCCAGTCACCCCTGCCCCACCCAGCCACTCACCCAGCCAGCCACTCACCCAGCCAGCCACTCACCCAGCCAGCCACTCACCCAGCCCCTCTCTCTCTCTCTGTGTATCACCCACCCTCTGTGTGTGTCACCCACCATTTCTCTCTTCTGTCTCCCCCACTCTCTCTCTCCCCCCCCACTCTCTCTCTCTCCCCCCACACTCTCTCTCTCCCCCCACACTCTCTCTCTCTCCCCACACACTCTCTCTCTCTCCCCCCACACTCTCTCTCTCCCCCCCACACTCTCTCTCTCCCCCCACACTCTCTCTCTCCCCACACACTCTCTCTTTCTCCCCCCACACTCTCTCTCTCCCCCCACACTCTCTCTCTCTCCCCCCACACTCTCTCTCTCTCTCCCCACACTCTCTCTCTCCCCACACTCTCTCTCCCCCACACTCTCTCTCTCCCCCACACTCTCTCTCTCCCCCACATTCTCTCTCTCTCCCCCACACTCTCTCTCCCCCACACTCTCTCTCCCCCACACTCTCTCTCCCCCACACTCTCTCTCCCCCACACTCTCTCTCTCCCCCACACTCTCTCTCTCCCCCACACTCTCTCTCTCTCTCTCTCTCTCTCCCCCCACACTCTCTCTCTCTCCCCCACACTCTCCCTCTTCCCCACTCTCTCTCCCCCACACACTCTCTCTCTCTCTCCCCCACACTCTCTCTCTCTCTTTCCCCGACACTCCCCCACACTCTCTCTCTCCCCCACACTCTCTCTCTCTCTCCCCCACACTCTCTCTCTCTCCCCTACACTCTCTCTCTCCTCTACACTCTCTCTCTCTCCCCCACACTCTCCCTCTTCCCCACTCTCTCTCCCCCACACTCTCTCTCTCTCTGTCTCTCTCTCCCCCACACTCTCTCTCTTTCCCCAACACTCCCCCACACTCTCTCTCTCCCCCACACTCTCTCTCTCCCCCACACTCTCTCTCTCTCTCCCCCCCACTCTCTCTCTCTCCCCCACACTCTCCCTCTTCCCCACTCTCTCTCCCCCACACTCTCTCTCTCTCTCTTTCCCCGACACTCCCCCACACTCTCTCTCTCCCCCACACTCTCTCTCTCCCCCACACTCTCTCTCTCTCCCTTACACTCTCTCTCTCCCCTACACTCTCTCTCCCCCACACTCTCTCTCTCTCCACCCACACTCTCTCTCTCCCCCCACACTCTCTCTCTCACCCCACACTCTCTCTCTCTCTCTCTCTCTCCCCACACTCTCTCTCTCTCCCCCCACACTCTCTCTCTCTCTCCCCCATACTCTCTCTCTCTCTCCCCCACACTCTCTCTCCCACACTCTCTCTCTCTCCCCCCCACTCTCTCTCTCCCCCAAACTCTCTCTCTCTCCCCCACACTCTCTCTCTATCTCTCCCCCACACACTCTCTCTCTCTCTCCCCTACACACTCTCTCTCTCCCCCACACTCTCTCTCTCTCCCCCACACTCTCTCTCTCTCTCTCCCCCACACTCTCTCTCTCTCCCCCACACTCTCTCTCTCTCTCTCCCCCACACTCTCTCTCTCTCTCCCACACTCTCTCTCTCTCCCCCACACTCTCTCTCTCCCACACTCTCTCTCCCCCACCCTCTCTCTCCCCACACTCTCTCTCCCCCACACTCTCTCTCTCCCTTACACTCTCTCCCCCACACTCTCTCTCTCTCCCCCGCACTCTCTCTCTCTCTCCCCCACACTCTCTCTCTCTCTCCCCCACACTCTCTCTTTCTCTCCCCCACACTCTCTCTCTCTCTGTCACTCACACTCTGGATCTGGATCTCTTATTTACCCTATATATCTTAACTGCCCTATACTACACCGAAATCTTAACTGCCCTATACTGCTTTTTTCCAGATCTGACTCAAGCTTCACACGGAAGACATCGGAACCCCCCCCCCTAACCCAGAAAACAGGTAGGGAACACCTCCCCTCCAATGTATAACATTGCGGGAATGAGGGTACCTGGACATTGAGGGACTGCGGATCAGGTAAGATCCCAGGTGGGATTGCTACTTTAGATATTGTGAAGCGGGGGCATCCAGACACTGGTTAAGGGGTTCAGGAAACTAGTCATTCACACCTGGCTTTTAATTCTAGATCCGACATTTACACACACACACACGTAACAAGGACTAATTGTAGTATAATGTAATACAATAAATACATTTGTCAAAAACGAATGTTGTTCTGACTAGGAATTTATTAAATGTATTTTATTTATATATTTTATTTTAAAGCGGGGTTGGGGGCGGGGCAAGGGCCGGGGTTGGGGGCGGGACTAGGTGGCGAGTAGATTTTTTGGTTGGGCGAGTAGATTTTTGGGTGATTTGTCGAACACTGGATATATATAGATATATATATATATATATATATATATATATATATATATATAAAAACAAACATCACAGCTTGCACTCAATGTACTGGTTCATATAGACAGGTGCTAGTCTCAAATAATAGAAAAACAAATTACCATTCTCTCGTCCGGTAAAGAAAGACTGCGCTCGGTTCAGTAATCATGAAAAACTGTATTGGGCATCTGAATAAAAAAGATAAGTCACCCAATCTATATATATCTATATATATAGTTAAGTTATGGTGGGTAAAAAAAGTGACAAAAACCCTCCACAGCAAAGCATATACTGTAGCAAATGGAAAAATTACTGTATGCTCACTTGCATGTCTTAGACAGGTCTGCAAATCCGCCTTTCACCATTATCACCCAGCACACAGCACTTCCACTGCTGCAAGGGATTCTGGGAAATGACATGCAAATTAGCACACAGTGCCACCTTTTGCTTCAAAACCATTTTTAACATGTTCCCTATAGGCTTAAGCTTGCTGCATGGTCACAGCTTTGAGCACAGCCAGGGTTAAGATGCATAGCCAGTAAACCCACCCACAGATAGTCATTTCGACCTTGATGGGTCTTATCAGTGTGGGGTTGGTTATACCGGCAATGCAAAAATGAAGCAATGAGCATTTTCATGTGGTAGAAGTTGTTGTATCACCTGCAGACACATAAATAAGAAAGAAAAATGTACATCTTTTTCAAATGGTACTGTACAGTGTATGGAGTCAATGATTATATTGACTGTTTAAGTACATTTATAATATATCTCGTATCCTGCAAATGTGGTCTACAGTATATCGGGAGGACATCTAGAACATAAGGCACAAGATCCCTAGAACATAGGAGAAATGTGATACGAGGTGTTAATAGTCTGTCACGACACTTTAATACCACACTGTAAGCGCCGCCGCAGCCGCCGCCGGATCCCGCCCGGCTGACGCGTCACACAGCAGAGCCACTCACCCGCGCACTGCCAAGCCGGTGCGCGCACACTCTAAAGTTTGTCATCGGCGCCTCCCACAGGGAGGAATCTCGGCCACATGCCCGCGTGACGTCAGTGCCCCGCGCCGTGCATCGCATACACGCGCGGGTCGCCTGGCACCCAGTCAAGGGAGAGACCAGAAATGCCTCACCTTAAACTGTTTCAGCCACTTACCTTCCTGGTGCTATTGGAGGATCAGATCACACTCCTGCAAGGTAATTGGATCCTTCTCCCTATATCTACCTACTCCTGTCTGTTCTCATAAATCCTGTTTATGCATTGTGCTCACTGCTGCTGTTTCATTGTGCCTTGTACCCTGCTTGCCTTGACCTGTCTGTTTTCTCCTGTCCTGACCTTTGGCTGTTCCACGGATTCCCACACTCTCCAACGCTTGACCCCGGCTCTGTCCCTTGACCATTCTACCTTCGCAAACCCTGGACCCTGGCTTACGGATATCTACCATCCTCCACTCTCCAACACTGAACCACGGCAAGTACCCTGATTACCCTGACCTCTCCAACCCTACTACGCTATACGACTTGGACTACGCATTCCGGACCGGACTGCGTTTTTGTGGGTCGGTGTCTTTCCATCCCCACCTCAGCCCCACGGTCTTCAGTCCTGTTTGTGGTGAGCGCAGCATGACAATATGCTTAGCCCAACAAACATGGACCCCGCTGAGGTGGGCCGACTTTTAGACACGCATGAGGAATGCTTCCGGCAACTTACCGGATCATTCACACTTAAGGAACAACTAGTCTCCCAACTCAAACAAGATGTTGACACCCTTACCGAACAAATTAGACGCCTGACTACGTCAACAGCCAACCCCGGTCTACTCGCAACTGCTCCCGTCCCCGCGGCTGCCTACGCCCAATCGGTTTGCAGGGGATCCCATCGGTTGTCGGGTGTTCCTGAACCAGTGTTCTATACAGTTTGAGCTACTTCCCTCTCACTTTCCTTCCTCACGATCAAAGGTGGCGATCATAATCTCCTTGCTGACTGACGCCGCTCTGGCGTGGGCCTCTCCCATCTGGGAGCAACGTCAGATCTGACGTCAGATCTCGCCCTCTTCATCGCCGAGTTCAGAAGGGTGTTTGACACCCCGGGTGTAAGGTTACTGCCGCATCTACTCTGCTTAATATTTCCCAGGAAGACTGTACTGTGGCTTGCTATGCACTGGATTTCCGGACAGTGGCTACGGAGACCGGATGGAACGACGAGGCCCTATCCGCAGTCTTCTGGCAGAGCCTGTCCGAACATTTGAAGGACGAACTGGCACCCCTCGACCGCTCCACTGGATTGGAGGACCTGGTAACTCTGTGCATCCGCATGGATCAGCGTCTCCAAGAAAGAAAGATGGAGAGAAACAAACATCCTCAAGGTATACAATCTTCCTCCTTATCTACCATAGTACCTGTACTTTCCACAGCTCCCACTCTAGACGAACCCATGCAGCTAGAAGGGACTAGTCTTTCGCCTACTGAGAGGCAATGGAGAAGACGGGCAGGTTTGTGTCTCTACTGGGGCCACAATGGACACTTGGTGATCAACTGTCTGGTGAAACCGGGAAATGCCACAGCCCAGTGAGAGTTAGGAGGATCACGCCGGGCACTGCAACCTTTCCCCCTCCTCAACCCTCCACTAGGATTTACCTACCCATCTCCATATCCAGTCAGACCTTCACAGTTCATACACAGGCCTTTCTGGTTTCAGGATCAGGGAGAAACTTCGTCTATCAGGAGTTCGCGATCAAGAATAGGATACCCTTGGTACCCAAAGATCGACCGGTAGGCCTTGAAGCCATCGACGGACGACCCTTGCAGCTCGCGTTCATTTCCCTTCAGACTACACCCATCAGGATCTCGACCGGAGACTCCCACTCCGAGACCATAACACTGGACGTTATCCGCACCCCCTCAGTGGACATTATTCTCGGACTTTCGTGGCTCCAGATCCACAATCAGGTCGTTGACTGGACACGTCTTTATGATGGAGTTCCTATTGCTTGGAACATTGTATGTCTGACCCTAAGGCAGTGGCTGGCATGGAGGTCACAGATCCTGACAAGATACAACTGCCGGTGGTATATGAAGACTTCCGCGACGTATTCGATAAACGCCAGGCAGAGGAACTTCCGCCACATCGTGCGTCCGATTGTCCGATCGATCTTCTACCCGGCGCCATTCCCCCGAGGGGAGGATCATATCCATTGTCTATACCTGAGACCCAGGCTATGAGACAATATATCCAGGAGAACCTCCAGAGGGGGTTCATTCAAAAATCCTCATCACCTGCAGGGGCAGGCTTCTTCTTTGTCAAGAAGAAGGATGGAACCCTCAGACCCTGCATAGACTATCGCGGTCTCAATAAACTCACCATAAAAAATCGCTACCCCCTCCCGTTGATAGCTGAATTGTTTGACAAACTTCAAGGAGCTAGGATTTTCACGAAATTTGATCTCAGAGGCGCCTATTATCTGGTCAGAATCAGACAAGGAGACGAATGGAAGACTGCGTTTAATACTCGCGACGGGCACTATGAGTACCGGGTCATGCCGTTTGGACTATGTAACACCCCTGCTGTCTTCCAAGACTTTGTCAATGACATCTTCAGAGACCTTCTGGACCGTCATGTGACAGTATACCTAGACGATATCCTAATTTTTTCCAGATCCACGCTTGAACATACGGCTCAAGTCAAGCAAGTCTTATAGCGCTTAAGAGAGAACCACATGTTCGCCAAGCTTGAGAAATGTCATTTCCACCAAAGATCTATTTCCTTTCTCGGTTACATTATATCCGATACCGGTCTCGCTATGGAACCTACCAAGGTCAAAGCCGTACTCGAGTGGCCCTGTCCTCTGTCCCTCAAGGCTATCCAAAGGTTTCTTGGCTTCGCCAACTATTACCGGAGGTTCATTCAGGTATTCTCATCGGTAGTAGCACCCAACACGGGGCTGACCCAGAAGGGGGCGGACCCTACGAACTGGTCCGACGAGGCTCTCCAGGCCTTCGAGAGGATAAAGAAGGCATGCGCCTCAGCACCCATCTTGGTACACCCAGACCCTACTTTACCATTTTCTTTGGAGTTTGACGCCTCCGATATAGGAGCAGGAGCCATACTCTCCCAAAGAAAGAATCCTCAAGCTCCACTCCACCCCTGTGCGTATTTCTCTAAGAAATGTTCCTCCGCCCAAAGGAATTACGATGTAGGAAACTGTGAGCTCCTCGCAATCAATATGGCCTTAGAGGGGAGGAGACACTTACTGGAGGGTACTGAGACGCCAGTCACAATATTAACAGACCATAAAAAATTGTTATATATTGAGGGAGCACGTCGACTTGGTTCTCGGCAGGCAAGATGGCCCTTATTCTTTACACGGTTCAACTTCGTTATCTCCTATATTCCAGGGTCTAAGAACTTAAAAACCGACGCTTTGTCCCGACAATTCCTGGTAGAGGATAACAAGGTGGAACAGCAGGAGACCATTCTCCCATCCACTTGCATTGTGGCAGCCAATACTTTCAGTGCATTGTCTGAGATTACCAGGTCCCAGACCTACATCCCAGCAGGACTCAAGGTTCCGGAGGACCGTTTGTTCACTCCCCTTCGATACCAAAGGAGCGTCATGGAGTGGGGACATTCATCTAAGACAGCTGGTCATCCTGGCACCAAGAGAACTACAGAGCTTATAGAACGCACATTCTGGTGGCCCAACATGCGGAGAGACATACAGGGTTTCGTAGCTACATGCACCACATGTGCACGGAACAAAACTCCACGCAACAAGCCTGCGGGTCTCCTTCAAACTTTACCCATCCCGGAATGTCCATGGACACATATATCTATGGACTTTATCGTTGAGTTGACCAAGTCTAGAGGTATGGATACCATCCTTGTAGTGGTGGACAGGTTTTCGAAGCAGGCACACTTCATCTCCATGAAGGGCCTACCCACCGCCCCCATGTTGTCCGACATTTTCATTAGGGAGATCTTCAGGTTACATGGGACCCCCCAGGTCATAGTATCTGACAGAGGATCCCAATTCATCTCCCGGTTCTGGAGGGAGTTTTGTAAGAGTCTGGACGTCACACTGCATTATTCGTCAGGCTACCACCCTCAGACCAATGGGCAAACTGAACGCACTAATCAGTCACTGGAGCAATTTTTAAGGTGTTTTATTGCGGATACTCAAGACGACTGGGCAGAACTCCTCCCTTGGACAGAATTCTCCCATAATAATCTCCGGAATGAATCATCCCAATAGTCACCCTTCCTGGTCAATTATGGCTTCCATCCTTCTGCACTCCCTTCTCTTCTCTCGAAGTCTGGTGTTCCGGCCACAGAGGACAGGATCCTACACTTACGAGACTTGTGGCAGAAGATTCAACTGAACCTACGGCACGCCGGTAAACTACAGAAGCGACAAGCGGATCGTCACCGCAGAGAGGTCCCAGGGTATTCTGTAGGACAGAAGGTCTGGTTATCCACAAAAAACATTAGTTTAAAGGTAACCTCACCCAAACTGGCACCACGCTTTATCGTACCATTCCTTATAACAGAAAGGATCAACCCGGTAGCCTACCGGCTACAACTGCCAAGAAATATGAAGATTCCCTCCGTCTTCCACTCCTCCCTTCTGGAACCCTGTCTACAAGACTCACTCTCCAGACGACAACAAACCCCTCCGCAACCCATAATGGTGGAGGGCCAACAGGAATATCAGGTGCAGACCATTCTCAACTCCAGAATCTCCAGAGGGGGATTGCAGTATCTCACACACCGTAGACATCCGACTAAACCATCCATGGGTCGCCAGGAGGTCTCCCCTCAAGGGGGGGATACTGTAAGCGCCGCCGCAGCCGCCGCCGGATCCTGCCCGGCTGACGCGTCACACAGCAGAGCCACTCACCCACGCACTGCCAAGCCAGTGCGCGCACACTCTAAAGTTTGCCGTCGGCGTCTCCCACAGGGAGGAATCTCGGCCACGCACTCGCGTGACGTCAGCGCCCCACGCCGCGCATCGCATACTCGCACGGGTCGCCCGTCACCCAGTCAAGAGAGAGACCAGGAATGCCTCACCTGAATACTGTTTCAGCCACTTACCTTCCTGGTGCTATTGGTGGATCAGATCACACCCCTGTAAGGTAATTGGATCCTTCTCCCTATATCTACCTACTCCTGTCTGTTCTCCCCTGCTGAGCATAAACTCCTGTTTATGCATTGTGCTCACTGCTGCTGTTTGTTGTGCCTTGTACCCTGCTTGCCTTGACCTGTCTGTTCTCTCCTGTCCTGACCTTTGGCTGTTCTACGGATTCCCACACTCTCCAACGCTTGACCCCGGCTTCGTCCCTTGACCATTCTACCTTCGCAAACCCTGGACCCTGGCTTACGGATATCTACCATCCTCCACTCTCCAACACTGAATCACGGCAAGTACCCTGATTACCCTGACCTCTCCAACCCTACTACGCTATACGACTTAGACTATGCATTCCGGACCGGACTGCGTGGTTGTGGGTCGGTGTCTTTCCTTCCCCACCTCAGCCCCGCGGTCTTCAGTCCTGTTTATGGTGAGCACAGCGTGACACACACATAATAAAAATCCATGTAGTCTGTCAGTTATGGGTATCGAATCCATATCATCATCTCTCTTGGGAGGTGATAGATTTAAGAAACTATGTACATGCAAGACAAATTGGATATATGTATTAGGCACATTACATCCAAATGAATTAAATGATTGTATTGATATCAGTACTGTAGTTTAGTGTTATGGTACCAACGGGAATGAGGGCACAATCTTGAGGTCTGGTTTGGATAGGCTTAGCCCTTTCCCCTCGTTGAGTGTTGCCTCTTCTTATCTAGGTTGGTTTTGCTGATGGTGCTCCTTTGGCCCATATAGACATAATAGGTGTATTAAATTTTATTTATTTTTATTTTTAGGTATTATACATTATGTATCATAATTATTTTATTTTTCTTTATTTTTCACTATTTTCTATTAAATCACATAACAAATATGGTTTATGTTGTAATATTATATTATATTATATTATACATATGGCTATATGTATATACATGTAGTTATAGGGGATTGTGGCCCCCGTCGATCTTAAGGTTTTTTCTGTCCTTGTCCTTGCTCCTCTGATTCATGTTGTAAAATAACAACTAATTATACATCTTTTCTCCTAGGGTTATGTCAATCATAGGTGTGTTTGTTTATGATTGCAATATATCTTATTTTGAATTCCTTCACTATGTATTAGATTGTCACTAATTCTTATAAATTGATCTATAGGCAAAAATATGGTTCTTTGGTATATATATTGTTTTGTATCACATCCTTCAATTTGATACCTACTGTATAATAATTATGGTTTACAATGTCAAACAAATCATATATGTAATATATACAGTATATTAGCAACATCTCCAATAGAATTTAGAGCGTAAGCTAGATTAGTATACATTGTTGTCCAGCAATGAAATAGGGTTAAATTGATGTGAGTAAAAGTTATCCTCCCACTACTAGCATTGGCTAGTCATAACGACTGATTGGGTATAAAGAATGGCTTTCTGACCACGCGTAGGGCGTTTCCTAGAGCGGCGAGTGTAGCAGCTGATTTTATTACCCACGAACAGAGAGCCGATTTGTGGCTGTTGAGAGCGGTGAATGGACTGCCAATTTTTAATTGAACTGTGGTTGTCTGCAAGTTCCTCTGGTGAGCAGTACCAACAGAAGGAGTTGTAGCTGGAGGAAGTCTTTCTGTGGGACACAGAGTTATGACACCATCCGGTCTCCAGATTACCCACACATCCTGTTGAACCACTGGATATAGCAGAGGAGGCACCTTGTTACCAACGGAACGTTTCGCATGGATCCTTACAGCTCTCTGGCGATTGAGTATATCTCATACAAGCTTTATATTGAACTCTGTTCTGTAAAAATATTTTTTGCGTGTTTTAGTTCATAGTTTAGATCAGCTGCTATATTAAATTTTCATCGACTTTAGGTATCCATTGGTCAGTATAGCCCTACAATCCAATCTTATCTGACACAGCTTTTTAAAATTCCATTCCAATACACTAAGGCGCTACTCTAGTTTGTTTTTGTCTTTGTTTATATATATATATATATATATATGGGACATACACTCTCTCGCAGATTGTTCTTCTTTTCCTGTGTTCAGTTGTGCTCCAACCTTCCTACACTGCCTTGCGGTACTTGTGGCTGTGCATTGGTTTCTTTCCCTTTGTCTATCATACTGCAGGAGGAATTTTGAAGCACCAGCTAGCAATTGAACCACCACTCCGTTTTCAATTGGAACATTAAGAGAACTTTCCCAATCTGTATGGACATATCATTGGACTGGGGTATCATTGTCATTTCTAGCGCCGGGTCACTGTATTATTGTATTATTGTCTGTTAAACGAATTTGTGAGTTATTTGTTAGGCAGGGACCCTACGGCAGCTTTCACTTAATCACAAGTAGATTTATTATCACCAACATTGTAATTACACATTTTAATGGTCACAGCGCTGAGCTTTAGGGTATTAATTCACTACTCATTCACTGTTTATTTTTATATTTTCCACAAAAGACAGGTGACTGAGTGGGTGGGTGCGTGACATGGTGGGTGTGTGACTGGGTGGGTGACTGAATGCGTGGGTGGGTGACTGAGTGGGTGCACGGGTGGGTGACTGAGTGGGTGACTGAGTGGGTGCGCGGGTGGGTGACTGAGTGGGTGCATGGGTGGGTGACTGAGTGTGTGAGCGGGTGGGTGACTGAGTGAGCGGGTATGTGACTGAGTGAGCGGGTGGGTGACTGAGTGACTGGAAGGCAGGAGCGGGGGGTGAAAGCAAGAGTGGGGGTGGGGTGAAAGGCAAGAGTGGGGGAGGGGGTGAAGGCAAGAGTGGGGGAGGGGGTGAAGGCAAGAGTGGGGGGGTGAAGGCAAGTGTGGGGGGGAGGTGAAGGCAAGAGTGGGTGGGGTGAAGGCAAGAGTGAAGGGGGGGTGAAGGCAAGAGTGGGGGGGGGTTTGAAGGCAAGAGTGGGGGTGTGTGAAGGATAGAGAGGGGGGTGTGTGAAGGCAAGAGTGGGGGGTGAAGGCAAGAGTGGGGGGGTGAAGGCAAGAGTGGGGGGGTGAAGGCAAGAGTGGGGGGGTGAAGGCAAGAGTGGGGGGGTGA
Source organism: Ascaphus truei (assembly GCF_040206685.1). NCBI lineage: Eukaryota > Metazoa > Chordata > Amphibia > Anura > Ascaphidae > Ascaphus > Ascaphus truei. The sequence goes on from NC_134484.1 coordinate 145,676,136, forward strand.
TGGCAAGAGTGGGGGGGTGAAGGCAAGAGTGGGGGGGGCGAAGGCAAGAGTGGGGGGGAGTGAAAAGTGGGCGGGCGTGCATGCTGGAGGCAGCAGCGGGAGAGAGGCGACGGCCTGGAGTGTGCGGTGTGCGGGAGAGAGGCGACGGCCTGGAGTATGCGGCGTGCAGTCGTGAGAGGTGTGCAGCAGGGAGAGAGGCTGATGGTGCGCTTCGAGGGGGGTGGTAATGCGGGTGTGAGGGACTGATCCGGCAGGGGTGCAGATGGAGGTTGCGGCCCGGGTGTGGCTGGTGGGATTCGCGGCAGATGGCGGGCCGGGTCGAGGTGCGGGTGGGGAGGTTGCAGGGGTGCTCAGTGAGGAGGAGAATTTGCAGCTGCACTACGCTCAGAGGGGTACGCGGTGTAGCCGTGGAGGGCGGGACACACGGGGGAGGGCGAGGTACACCGGCCAATGAGAGCCTTGGGGGGGGTGGGACACGGGGGGGGGGTGAGCCAATGAGAGCCATGGGAGGGTGGCGGCCAACGGACCGACGGACCAATCAGATTGCCCCTAGACACAGGGAGACACAGGACAGACAGACACACATACAACGGTTTTAAAAATATAAATATAGATATACAGTTGTGTTTATTTAACAAAAATAAAGCCAAAATGAAGAAGCCATGTGTGAAAAACTAAGTATACCTTACATTTGACTTTAGAATACTTTGATATAACGAGGAGTTCATGGTCGAATCAATGACTGCAAGGTTCCCAGGTCCTGTGGCTGCAAAACAAGCCCAAATCGTCACCCCTCCACCACCATGCTTGACAGTTGGTATAAGGTGTTTGTGCTGATATGCTGTGTTTGGTTTTTGCCAAACATCTCCACTTTGGTCTCGTCTGTCCAAAGGACATTGTTCCAGAAGTCTTGTGGTTTGTTCAGATGCAACTTTACAAACCTAAGCCGTGCTGCCATGTTCTTTATAGAGAGAAGAGGCTTTCTCCTGGAAACCCTTCCAAACAAACCATACTTGTTCAGTCTTTTTCTAATTGTACTTTCATGATCTTTAACGTTTAACATGCTAACTGAGGCCTGCAGAGTCTGAAATGTAACTCTTGGGTTTTTTGCAATTTCTCTGAGCATTGCATGGTCTGACCTTGGGGTGAATTTGCTGGGACGTCCACTCCCGGGAAGTTTGGCAACTGTCTTGAATGTTTTCCACTTTTGAATAATCTTTATCACTGTAGAATGATGGACTTTAAATTGTTTGGAAATGGCCTTATAACCCTTCCCAGATTGATGGGCAGCAACAATTGCTTCTCTAAGATCATTGCTGATGTCTTTCCTCCTTGGCATTGTGCTAACACACACTTGAATGCTCCAGACCAGCAAACTGCTAAAACTTCGGCTTAAATAAATTATGACACAGTGTAATATGTCATGTGTTGTTGTTCATCTGAGGTTGTATTTACCTAATTTTAAGACCTGCAAAGGAACAGATGATTGTTATTATGTCCTGATATTTAAAACCATAGAATTCAAAGAAGGTGTACTTTCTTTTTCACACAACTGTATGTATATATATATATATATATATATATATATATATATATATATATATATATATATATATATATACTATGACATTTACATTTAAATGTCAGTTCTATGTGAATTCAGAAATGTTAGGTCATACATGGCAATTATTATTGGAAAAGTCCTTGTAAATGAATTTCTTACCTACTAAGTGACCATACAGGCGGTCATAATGCTGCAAAATACCAGTTATAAGGACTCTGTTTTACTCATCGTTGAAGCGTGTATTTCTTGGTTTTTCTTTACACTTCTTGTGTACAGATGCAACCACTGAGGTCTCCTGCTGCTGACTGCCCTCTCCTTCTTCGAATGGAAGAGACTGCATGAGACTCTCACCAGCACTCACCCCACCACCACCAGTCACCTCACCACCACTAGTCACCCCACCACCACTTGTCACCCCACTACCACCACTCACCCCACTACCACCAGTGACCCCACTACAACCAGTCTCCCCACCACTCCCCACCACCTCCAGTCACCCCACCACCACCATTCACACCACCACCAGTCACACCACACCACATTCACACCACCAGCACTCACCACACCACCAGCATTCACCACACCACCAGCACTCACCACACCACCAGCTCTCAACACACCAGTCACCACATCATCACTCCCCTGACTCACACGTGCACTCACACGCCTACTCCCACTCCTCCCGGCCATACCTAAATCATTCACAAATAAACAACAAATATATTAAATGCCACACTGACAATCAAATTTCACTCTCACAAGACAAAAATGTGGTAAATAAAATAAACAACAGAAGACAACACTATCAAAATTCAAAACCACTGCAGCAAAACTAAATCCTCCAAACGGCCAGCTCTGTCTGTCTCTCATTCACTCCAACAACACAGAGAAAGATTACAAGGAATACAACATTTAAATAAGGCGCTCGACTAATTGTTTGTCTCTCTAGATTCTCGCCCACTGTGGCAAATGTTTTATCAAAATGCCACGTAATTTCCTCGTTTTTACGTACATGATCAGCACGGCGCTGGCTTCTCGCCATTTTTGCAAATGTTGCTATCACTGGTATTCGGGCCTTTCTGCATACTGTGATAGCAACGCTGTCAAAAATTGCGATTTAAATTTTGTGGCGATTTTTTTTATGACGGCTGATAACATAGATTCATTTTTTGGATCTTGAAACCTTTGTCGAAAATAACATCTTACTGTATGCTCAAAAACTCACTTCAAAGCCACAGATGTAAAGTCTTACTTACTCATGTTGTCCTGATATCAAATGAATCAGAAACATTCTTTATAACCAACTTCTTAAACTTAAAAAGGAATTGCATAAGTGATGAACAATTTAATGAATAAGCTTTATTCCTTAGCAATAGATTCCTCCAAAAAGACTACAAAGGAGATCTCATAGATACATCATTGAGGAGAGCAAAAGAGATAAAACGTTCTTCACTTCTACACTATCAAAACAAACAGAAAAAAACAGTAGAAATCCTTAAACCTAATTTGGATATGCAATCTAACAGTGAAAATAATACCACTGTTAAAAGACTATTACTGTATCTAAGTGTAAAAAATCTAAGCCTATTAAAAAAGATTTGATATCTAACAGAACTTCCACGTTAATTACACAATATAATAGGGTCCATCAGTCCAATAAAGGTTCTACAAAACATTCTGGGTCTCGATTTTGGGCCCACTCCTCAAAACAAAACCTGATATAGTTTTTAGGAAAGCACATACTAGCCCCTAGTCAATTAAGATCTCAATGTCAGGAACAAAATACTTTAAGAACTCATTTAGGACTAGTAGGCAATTATAAATGCAGAAAATGTAAAATATGTAATTACATTATAACAAATATGCAACTTCTATATGTAGTCAGGTCCCCTTTCGGTCCCCCGTTGTTGCGCCTCTCCCCTCCCTACCTCCGCGGCTGCAGGGGATAGTGTGGGTGGCGACAGGTAAACCATTAGCTCCGGCGGCCTTTTCTGCAGGGCGCCACCATCTTGGGCCATGTTGTGCATGCGCGAGGAGCACCAGGACTCGTGTGGCCAGTTGAGGGTTGCGCATACGCAGTATACAGCGCGCACGTGGCGGCAGATAGAGAAAGATTCCACGGGACTACAAGCCCCATAGTGCTCAGAGTCAAATGTACCACATTCAATTAGTGGCCACGCGATCACACACTGTGGGTTGGGTGTGGGCATTGCGAGACATTGAGGGACTGGGATTCTCAGGACACGGTGTGGGTTACACGGTGGTGGGATACAGCCCTGCGCGGTGCATGGGTAGTTGTACCTTTAGTTGATAAAGTTGTAAGATATTAGAGATTAAGATATATGTGTGCCAGTAATGGCTGTTCTATTTTATTGCGTGTGTTTATTGTTTGTGACCTGTGAGGGGCTCCTCCCAGTACTTTGGGATCCCTCTCAGGTGGAGGCACTGCACCAACGTTATAAGTATCTAACCCCAGGCTCCCCGTGGTGGAGACTTAGGCCCCTGTGAGCCAACAGGTTAAAGGGCAGCACCAGTAGCCATCTTGTTTAAGGGGGAAACAGGGCTACAGTACATGTCGTTACTGGGAAAAGATATGGAAAAAAAAATCAGCAACTGCATGGCTACATTTGTAGTCTATGTAATAAAATGTGACTGTGTTCTCCAATATATTGGAAAAATAAAGAGGAAAGTAAAACTTAGAATTAGGGCCGCCGATGGGTGGGGGGGGGAGGGGGAGCTGAGACAGGTGTCCCCGGCTTGGTGGCTGGGGCAGGCCTGGATGGCACTGCAAGTTGGGCTCTACTTCTGACCAGGTCCGGCTGCCGGTCCTCTAGCCACTGGACCCCGGCTCTCCCACATCTGCGGGACTCTCTCACTCTGTCCCTAAGCTTGTGATGCTGGCGCACACCGGGCCTCTTTGATGTTGAGGCACGCTGGAAACATGTTGGGCTCAGCTTCCGGCATGCACCAGTATGAGAGGCCCGGCTTACGCCAGCAGCTCGGCGTGGGACAGTCAGTGAGGGAGGTCCGCAACCGGTCCCAGCCAGAGGTCAGGCCTAACTTGCAGCGCCGCCCGGGCCCCCCGCAGCCACCGGTCCCGGCCTGACACAAGTAGATAAATTTATTTTGGGGGGTGTTTTTTAAAAAAAAATATGCATGAGGGTGGGGGTTTCTTTTCTATAAATTTGGGGGTGTTTATTTTAATATGCATTTGGTTGGTGGGGGCTTCTTTTATATGTATTTGGGGGGGGGTGGGCGTGTTCTTTTAGATGTATTTGGGAGGTGGGTGCTTATATATGTATTTAGGGGGTGGGGGAGGCTTCTTTTATATGTATTGGGGGTGAGGGCTTCTTTTATATGTATTTTCGAGGTGGGCAGCTTTTATATGTATTTGGGGGTGTGGGAGGCTTCTTTTATATGTATTGGGGGTGAGGGCTTCTTTTATATGTATTGAGGGTGCGGTGCTTCTTTTATATGTATTGGGGGTGGTGGGGGGCTTTTTTATATGTATTGGGGTAGTGCAGGACTTCTTTTATATGTATTGGAGTGGTTCAGGACTTCTTTTATATGTATTGGGGGTGGTTGGGGGCTTATTTTATATGTATTGGGGAGTGGGGGTTATTTTATATGTATTGGGGGTGGTGGGGGGCTTATCTTATATGTATTGGGGAGTGGGGTTATTTTATATGTATTTGGGGGGGTGGGGGCTTCCTTTATATGTATTTGGGGGGTGAAGGGAGTCTTTTATATGTTTTTGGGGTGGGTTTTTTAAAATATGCATTTGGGGTGGAGGCTTCTTCTATATGTATTTGGGGGGTGGGGTCTTCTTTTATATGTATTTGGAAGGCTGGGGGTTCTTTTATATGTATTGGGGCAGTATTTTTTTTATATATATTTGGAGGGTGGTGGGGACTTCTTTTAAATGTATTGGGGTAGTGGGGGCTTCTTTAATGTGTATTGGGGTGGTGGGGGGCTTCTTTTATATGTATTGGGGTAGTGGGGGGCTTCTTTTATATGTATTGGGGTAGTGGGGGGCTTCTTTTATATGTATTGGGGTAGTGGGGGGCTTCTTTTATATGTATTGGGGTAGGGGGGGCTTCTTTTAAATGTATTGGGGGTGGGGGTTCTTTTATATGTATTGGGGGTGGGGGTTCTTTTATATGTATTTTAGGGTTGGGGGTTCTTTATATGCATTTTGGGGGTTGGGGGGTTCTTTATATGTATTTGGGGGTGGGGAGTTATTTTATATGTATTTGGATGGTGGGGTTCTTTTATAGGTATTTGGGGGGTGAAGGGGTTCTTTTATATGCATTTGGGGGGATGGGGAAGGTTCTTTTACATGTATTTAAGGGGGGTTTGTTTGATATGCATTTGGGGGGTGGGGAGCTTCTTTGATATGGGGGTGGGAATTGAGTGAGAGAGGGGTAATTGGTGGGGGGAGAGTGAGAGGAGAGGTGTGGAAAAAAATGAGTGTAAGTGAGACGGAGGGGAGAGAAATACATGCGGGGAGGAAGGGATTGAGCTGCAGTGGTGTAATTGATGGCGGGGGGAGTGAGAGGAGAGAGGGTGTGAGTGAGGAAGAGAGGGAGTGAGACTGAGGGGAGAGAAATACATGGGAAGATGGGGAAATAGAGGGGGCTCATGAGGTGTGAAATGTGGGAGAGCTCACAAGACCTCCGACCGGGGTGGGGACGGGAGAGGCCCCGGTTGTAACTCTTGTCCTGGGCCCCAGGAAATCTGTCTGCGGCCCTGCTTAGAATACTTGAACATTTAACAATATTACAAATCTTCCTAAGTTCATAGAAAAGAACAAAACTCTCACAACACTTTTAAGTCATTTTAGAACTGACCGTAGTGAGACAATATTTCCCAGTAAAAGACTGGGTAACGGAGATCTATGTCGTTTAAAAGGAGAACAGTTTTGGATATATACCTTCCAATCGAAATTTCCCAGAGGATTCAATGAACATGTTGAATTAATACCAATTTTTATATAAATCTCATTCAACATTGTCATACTGTTCAGATCAAGATCCCTGCATCCATTCTTTTTCTTTTCTTTTATTGCATATATGTTAGTTTTTATACTGGTATTTTTTCAATGTTTGTTGTATATGGCTACCAGTTGGGCAGCGTTATCAATTGTAATGCATGCCAATGACATATATAATCTAACTGTCTTTAATATAATCGTGATATATATTTTATACTATATGGCATCATAAATATTGAAAAATTGGCTATCCACTATATATATATTTTGATATATTTATCATATTTTAAATTGTTGGTTATTATTATTTGAATTTATTGAAAATATTAATTTGATTTGATGTTATAATATATTTGTTATCTTATTACTCCGATTATTAATGTATAAACAGGATTGTTTTTATGTTGCTGTTGTTTTTTGATAGTCCAGATTTTCTATCTATTTGATTAATATGTACAATACACACGTGTGTGTGTGTGTGTGTGTGTGTGTGTGTGTGTGTGTGTGTGTGTGTGTGTGTGTGTGTGTGTGTGTGTAGCTGCCGTGTGTGTGTGTGTTGTGTGTAGCTACAGTGTGTGCGTTGTGTGTAGCTACAGTGTGTGTGTGTGTGTGTGTGTGTGTGTGTGTGTGTGTGTGTGTGTGTGTGTGTGTGTGTGTGTGTGTGTGTGTGTGTGTGTGTGTGTGTGTGTGTGTGTGTGTGTGTGTGTGTGTGTGTGTGTAGCTGCCGTGTGTGTGTGTGTTGTGTGTAGCTACAGTGTGTGTGTTGTGTGTAGCTACAGTGTGTGTGTGTGTGTGTGTGTGTGGCTACATGGCAAGTGGAAAATACAGTAATGCCTGTCATCCTACATTAGGCTTGTGTTAAAGGGATGACAGGGACATCAGTTAAAGTCACACAAATCAATTGCAGTCAATCTAATCTTATGCAGCAGTTTTCCAAAAGCACTTGACAACCCAGTTAAGATATTAAATCTGGTCAGCTTGTTTATCTGTTTTGTACATTGATGGCTGCATTATATGATAATTGCACTGACAACATTTTCAGTTCCTGCTTCCTTTTTTTATGATCACGCGTCCTAACTTGTATCTTCACTTGTCAGAATGAAAAGCAATGCTGCATGTGGTCATCGAATCTGATTGTTACAAGACCTGTAAAACAGTACCAGACGGAAACATTTATCTGTGGGACCTATTGGTGCTAGTGAGAAATGTCAGGTCATTAGTATTATGACTTGCTGTATTCATTTTTTAACCCTGGCTTGTGGAACTTGTGTTTTATGTGTGAAATAGGCTATATTCTATGACCTACAAGTACAGGGTAACTGCAAGTTGCATTGAACTTTAGGCTGTGTAGAAGAATAATGGAATCAATGCAGCTTTGCTTAAAAGAGCCTCTACTGGTTAAGAGGTTTACGGTATTGCTGCATTATGCAATACATTTGACCAAATTGTAGTGCTTATTCATATTATGTCTCTTATTATTATGAAAGCAAAAGGTAGAAAGCAGTACACAGGGATCAGAATAATGTATTAATAAATTCAATTTATTTAGGTAAAGTTTACCAAAGATATGAACATATGGTGTCCATGGTGAACACATAAAAACCAATAATAATGATAAAATGTATAATACTGTACACATTTAAACTACATTCATCACATGTACATCTAATGGTAGCAAGTAGATACAAATAGGGTAAGAAAGGTTAAAAAATGTGTAAAAAAAAAAAGTAATAGCATTATTATGTCACATGTATTTCTGCTGTAAAGCGCTATGTACATGGATGACAAATAAAGACATGCATACCAAATTGCCAAACATTGCCAGATAAACAGCCATATTGATCTAAGACTATTGCGCACAAAAATAAGTGAACACAAATACATTATTATTTTACTCCTGGTATTATTTAATGGTTGATTTGGTTATTCAAAATATAATTGTAAGAATAAGATGAATAACCAATTCCACCATTGAATTTTATCGGGAGTAAAATATTTGTGAAGGCTCACTTCCCAAATATCTCCATTAAAATGTTTTTATATCCACCAAAAAATGTGAACCTATCAATCACTGATAAGTATAAACACACAGTGATATGATTAAGTATAGTAATAGCTATTTACTATTTTCAATGGTTGTCTAGATGTCAATAGAGATATGTATTTAAAAATATCAAAACTTCAATAACATTTGAGCTATATAAATATATACAGTATATACTGTATATATATATATATATATATATATACACACACACACACACACACACACACACACACACACACACACACACACACACACACACACACACACATTATATATATATATATATATATATATATATATATATATATATATATATATATATATATATATATAATCTTACCATGAAAGATACTTTAAAATGCACTTTTCCATTTCCAGGGTGCCTTAAGATTAAGATACAGATATAAATGATCCTTTTCCTGCAATTTATTTAGAAGCCTCAAGAGCAAACAGGTTTGTTGAATATATGTATACAGTACAATAAATAAGCACTAAGTATTCTTGGAAGAGATGAATGGTTTATATTTGACAAATAGATAAGGATAACATTCAACATTTGACACTTAATTGGTAGGTAAGAAACATTTGATAATGGTTTTGATGCCTAAAATGTTTACAAAAAAAATGACCTCTGCTTTTCCTTCCTGTCTTTTACAGTAGCAAATGAACATAAAAAATGTTCCCTTTATTGTTCCAAAGTGATACATAATTTAGGCAACCTATGCATAATCAATCATAAAAGGAAAATCTCTTTTGTATTATAGTACTGTTACATGAGTGGTACTAAATAATAGATTGTAAAAGTGGAGGGTTTGTCAAGGTTTGTCTATTTTTCTTAGCAGCCTGAATTGAACTAGCCTTATTGAATTACTTAATTCGTGAGTGTGATGGGAAGGAGAACATACCTGCACAGAAGTGATCTATCTGTATTGTGTCCGTCGCATGCTTACACATTCGCTTATTACTTTATTGATATTTTTCAATATATATTTTTGCAAGATGGTGTGATAGCTCATAGGCCTTGTATAAAATATATAATAATTATAATAGGTAATACACATCAATATTAACACGGGAGGATAGAAAATATGTAGACATAAATATATGTATGCAGATTTACAGATAAATAAAATAATATTAAATTACAATAGAAATTTAGGAACATTCGTCACATTCGCTCTGCTGTACGCCTGGAATAAATAAACAGCATCAGTTCAAGAGGTACTTCAAATTGCTTTTAATTAGGTCGTGTTTTTTTCTTCTTGCATTGCTTGGTTTAGTTTTGTATCAGGGATGCAGTTTTTTTTTAGTTTTTTTTTTAAGAAATAGCATCTTAGACATTAGTCTTTCATGTTTACCAAGTATTAGGTAGATCATGTAAAATACAAAAAGCAGTACCTGCACTCACCCTGCGCACATAATTATAACTGGTGCTCGGGTCTTCACCACCAGATACAATACGCATACATAGACAAGTATTAGATTAGACCAGCACGCCAAACATAAAAGTAAAAACTTGCTAACTCGATGGGTAATTCCAAGTAATTTATTGAATACGAATTTAAAGGTTTCAGGCCTGGGAAAAGCGCAAGGAAACCCTGAAACGCTAGCGTTGCTTCGTAGAACCATGTGGTGACTACGTACCTCTTATTTATTTATTTTACTTGCCCTTGAACTCTGTGTGAAGTTATTGTTTAAATTACATTTTTTTGTCAATTTGCTTTTTTTTTTTAAATTTCTTTGTAAATTAATTACTTAGAATTACCCATTGAGTTAGCAAATTTTTACTTTTATTTTTTGAGTGTTGGTCTGATCTAATATTTTTTCCATTAGGTAGATCATTTTACAGTTAAAATCCCTAACGGCAGCCTGGTGGTTCCCATAAACCATCATATCTTCTGAGTGCACAAAATGTGTAGCCGTGACACAAGTTTCAAAACCTTATTTGTGAAGTTTGCTTCTTAGCCATTATGCAGAACACAGTCGTAGCGCAGCAGATGCATAAAGGCTCTTCTATTGTATGTGTAAAATATGATATCTTTAACACTAAATAAGAAAAAGCCGTAGTTTGTAAGAAAACAGAAATGAAGTACTGCAGAGTATGCAACAATTCCCAAATGGCCTTATTTCTAGTTTGCAGCACAGCATGCCTTATTTTCCAAAGAACTAAACATATCATGAGAATGAAATACCAGAAAGGTAGCTTGATTTTATATCCCATAATGTGCAGCAACATACTGCACAAAAAAATATAACAATATTAAATACACAAAAGATACATTACTTATCCTTTGTTTGTCAAAGAAGCAATCCCAATCCATCTTGTCAAAGATTTTTTTTATTATTAATTCATTTTTTTGTACCTAACACCGTGTCATGATTTATTTAACAAAAATAAAGCCAAAATGGAGTATCTTTGTGTGAAAAACTAAGTACACCCTTACTGCTTCCATAGGAAGATAGAAAAATTGGCAAAAGCGCTCCAATGCCAGGACAATAAAATATAATAAATATTTATCCTTGATAAAGAACGCTGTGACATTCGAAACGCGTTGGATGGGTCTCTGACACATTAAAGTGCCCTTTTTTTTTAAAAAATTTTTTGAATTTGGGTCCTTCCGGCTCCTTTTGGTTTGTGCGCTCCTCCCACCCTTTTTCTACTTCTGCTTCCATAGGAATTAAGATGCTAAGTAGAAGACAGGTGCTGCTAATCAAATGCCCCTGATTAATTGATCATCAGCAAGTGTGACCACCTCTATAAAAGCCAAAGTTTTAGAGTTTGCTGGTCTGGAGCATTCAGGTGTGTGTTAACACAATGCCAAGGAGGAAAGACATCAGCAATGATTTTAGAGAAGCAATTGTTGCAGCCCATCAATCTGGGAAGGGTTATAAGGCCATTTCCAAACAATTTAAAGTCCATCATTCTACAGTGAGAAAGATTATTCAAAAGTGGAAAACATTCAAGACAGTTGCCAATCTTCCCAGGAGTGGACAACCCAGCAAATTCACCCCAAGGTCAGACCGTGCAATGCTCAGAGAAATTGCAAAATACCCAAGAGTTACATCTCAGACCCTACAGGCCTCAGTTAGCATGTTAAATGTTAAAGTTCATGAAAGTACAATTAGAAAAAGACTGAACAAGTATGGTTTGTTTGGAAGGGTTGCCAGGAGAAAGCCTCTTCTCTCTTAAACGAACATGGCAGCACGGCTTACAGTAGGTTTGCAAAGTTGCATCTGAACAAACCACAAGACTTCTGGAACAATGTCTTTTGGACAGACGAGACCAAAGTGGAGATGTTTGTCCATAATGCACAGCACCACATTTGGCGAAAACCAAACACAGCATATCAGCACAAACACCTTATACCAACTGTCAAGCACGGTGGTGGAAGGGTGATGATTTGGGCTTCTTTTGCAACCACAGGACCTGGGAACCTTGCAGTCATTGAGTTGATCATGAACTCCTCTGTATACCAAAGTATTCTAGAGTCAAATGTGAGGCCATCTGTCCGACAGCTAAAGCTTGGCCGAAATTGGGTCATGCAACAGGACATTGATCCCAAGCACACCAGCAAATCTACAACAGAATGGCTGAAAAAGAAAAGAATCAAGGTGTTGCAATGGCCCAGTCAAAGTCCAGACCTCAACCCGATTGAAATGCTGTGGCAGGACCTTAAGAGAGCTGTGCATAAACAAATGCCCACAAACCTCAATGAACTGAAGCAACGTTGTAAAGAAGAGTGGGCCAAAATACCTCCACAACGATGTGAGAGACTGATAAAGTCATACAGAAAACGATTACTTCAAGTTATTGCTGCTAAAGGTGGTTCTACATGCTATTGAATCATAAGGTATACTTCGTTTTTCACACATGGCTTCTCCATGTTGGCTTTATTTTTGTTAAATAAATCATGACACAGTGTAATATGTCATGTGTTGTTGTTCATCTGAGGTTGTATTTACCTAATTTTTAGACCTGCTAAGGAACAGATGATTGTTATTATGTCCTGATATGTAAAACCATAGAATTCAAAGAGGGTGTACTTTCTTTTTCACACAACTGTATATATATATATATATATATATATATATATATATATATATATATATATATATATATATATATATATATATATATATGTATATATATATATATATATATATATATATATATAAACAATGTAAATGTGTTGTGGGATTGCTGCCCTGAATATCTTTTGAAAACGAGAAAGTTTAGAGGGATCTTTATTACAAACCCCAAATAAGGTATTTTGACAATGAAATTGCATTATTAGAGCAATTTGTCATCTGCCTTGTATTAGAAAAAAAACTACAGTAACAAAACATGGTACATATCCTAAGAGCATCAATTTTATGTTGCTTTATTTTCACCTATTTGCATCAAATTTGCGCCACTTGCATCAGTGAGCAACTTAGGCAGCAATTCCAGGATGAGTTTTTCAGGGAAATACAGGGTGCGTGTAAATTATTCACCCTATTATAATTTTAAAGGCTTATAATGGGGTGAATAATTGATGGACACCTTGTTTACAGCGAGATATACAGTATCACAGTTTGCATCTGCAACTGGTGCAACTTTCCAATCTCTTAGCGCCTGTTGTAGATCTGAGGCGACAGTAAACTCTGTTCCAGAGAGACCAGCAGGAAAATGTCAAAAAAAAAGTAGCAAATTGCATCACCTTGATATATTTACCTGTTGTGTAGGTGCGTTTCATAAATTGTATCTTGCTTGCCTCAGCAAGCGACATTGAGAAGGATTATGTAGGTGACTAAGAGGATGACACGCACATGTTAATGGTTTGTATAAATTGCTGTATGATTTGCTTGAATGTGATGGAATAGCACAATTGAGTAAATACAGTTCAAAGTGTCTTACTATGGACATCTACTGCACCGACACACTTTATTCGAGCAAATACCCGGTATGTACCTGGCAGATACCTGGAATGCGCCGCTCCTCACCTCTGACAAGCCCCGTTGCATTTGCCTTCCCAGCCTGGGTTCATGCCTGGCTGATGGGCGGCTGATCTGTTAAATGATAATGATTAGGATTTAATAGGCTGCAATGCTTCGCGTGTCTACCAGATGGCATAAATTCATGAATTGTAATGGAGTATATATATATATACTGTGCAGTATTGCAGCCAGCGGGAATAAAATGCTTCAATCCCTGCTTGGAAAATACCTCAATGCACTCGGGCAGAAAACAGTCACAAACCTCAATACACCCGGGTATACCCGAATTCGTGGGACTAGCCGAGCTCGAATAAAGTGTGTCGCCAGTGTATGCAGAAAGCGGCGAAAAGTTTTTTATCGGCACAAAATGCCTTTGGTATGCAGTAAGCGCCGATAATTTGGCCAAATCGGCATTTTTTGCCCCCGATAAATAATTATTGGCAGGCGGATGCCGATAAGCCACTTTTCGGCACCTTTCGGCACTTTTTTAAATCGACTGTATTCTAGAAGCCCCGATCCTGTTTTCGGTGCTGATCGGAGCTGATCGGCAGTCCCGAAAAGCCATTTTTTCGGCAAATCGTCCCGCCAACTCAAAGTTGACGGGTCGGTGGGGAGAAGCATCGGCAAGGGCGACACTTAGAAAAATTCTGCCCTTTTTCCTGCCTGTGACTGACGCCGGGGGTCTCCGGAGCTGATACCAGCACTGGAGGCCCCCGGCATGCATCCGAGGCCGGAAAAATGCATGTACAGCCCACTTCATTACCTTAACGGCTAACCGCTAAGGCAATGAAGGGGTTAACCCACCGTGCCAGCTTTATTGTGGGTAGCGGGTGTGGGTGAAGGGGGTATTTGGCCCTTGTTGTTTGTTTAGGGCTATCGGATAATAACCGCAAAGGTAATTAAGGTGTTTAAGGGGTTAATTGATATCTGAATGTAATTGCAATGTATTGGCTATGTATTTTGTGGGCAACGAAAGACAAGGATGTTGCTGGCAACGGGGGCTTCTTATTGATGAGGTCAGTAGTACTTTATTTATTTGAATATGCTAGTTAATGTGTTTAATAATGGGCAAATAATCTATTATCCCTATCTGGATAATAGTTATTTTGCACATTATTGTACTGTGGGTGTTGGGGGGGGGGGATGTATGTATTGAATGTATAGGCCAGGTTTATTTTTTTTACATTCAGGGTTGGTTTCTTGGTTCTGCGTGAGACCTCTGGAGACCACCTGCGGTCTCCTCGGGTATCTCACGGGTATCAGGCTGGTGGTTCCACAGGTGACACCTGCAGGGATGAAGCGGTGGCCTCACATCTGTGGGGGCACCGCGGACCCATAGGTGCGGGGATGCAGCAGTGGTCCCACATCCGTGGGGGCACCGCAGACCCGTAGTGAGCACTCGTGAGTTCCCCAGACCCCCCGTGGGAACCACCCGAGGCCCCGCAGACACCTGTGGGTCTGACCCGGGGCTCTCAGACATCCGCGGGCCTACCGTGGGGACCCAATTGTGGCCCACGGTGTCCCAAGGAGACCACCTGGGGGCCATGGCGCTTGGCAAGACCCACCAACAGGCCTCCAGAGCCTGTGTGAAACAAGTTGCTGGTACCCTGTAGGTCTGTCAGGTGCCCTGCCAGCCCGCCGGGGACTCGCGTGGGGCTGGGGTATGAACCCTGTATGTAAAAGAATAAATCATGTATTTATGGGGGGGCACAGGGGGTGGGTAATGTATTTAATAAATAGAATGATGTTTTATGTGGGGCAGTGTATTGTTTTTATTGTGGGTACTAGGGGTGTGGGGAGGGGGTATTGGCCCCAAGGGTATGTGAGTAGGCCTCCCTTGTGGGTAGTGGGTGAGGGTGGTTAGGCCTCACGGGGTGGGGGGTTAGTGTGGGAGGGTATGTAGGCCTCCCAAGTGGTGGGTGAGGGTGGGTTAACCCCTTAATGACTAGCGGTTAGTAACCGCTATGGTGATTAAGGGGTTAGGGGACATTACATTGGATGTTTTCATTCTTGTGTCTGTTTTGCTGCAGCGGAGGGTGCATGGCCAGGATGAAGATGAGGATAGCCTTCATCGTGGCAGCCGGAAACGGGTGAGTGCTATATGTATTTAATGTATTTATTGTTGTTTATGTCTTTTAAATACACAGGGGGTGTATGTTGTTTATTGCTATGTTTATTGGGGCAAATGTCCCCAATAAACATGCTATTCTGCCTTAACCCCTTCATTGCCTTAGTGGCTATCCGCTATGGTAATGAATCAGCATTTATGTGTAACGGGTGGACCCCCTTGTCTTACCCCCCCCCCCCCAATCTCACATTGGCCCATGTGGTCTAACCGGTCCCCATTACGTGATCGTGTATGGTGGTGCACCTGCAAGTAACAGGACTCCTGAGTCTCCCGCTTGATGGTATTAGGGGATGTCATCAGGCACAGGTAGCTGAGTTAGTGGGTGCGAGTCCAACTTACATCATGTGCAGCGCCTCCACCTCATCAGGATCTATGCTTCCGCAGGGAGATGGTCCTGGTGAGGAACTCCTTCTCGGTGGTGACTGCCACTGTAGAGTAATCTCACACTCACACAGTGGGGTTTTCATTAACAAGGCCATCTTTATTGTAGTATGGGATGTAGCAGACTGCCCCATGCAGCTGCCAGCTCTAGCCGCACATCTCTTCGTGCTGTCCCTTTGCCAGGTACGCCCTCCCGTATTGAAGTGGGATTCCGTCTTCTCCTAGGGAGATCACCCCTGTGCCAGGTCCCTGGACACAGAGTGGCTTAGACAGACTTGATTGGTCAACCTGTACCACTAGTTCCTGAACTAGGGTCACAAAGTGTTCCTACAATCCCTTATGCAGGAGCATACACTTTACCAGCTACTTCACACAACTGCTGGTCACCAACAATAACTGACAGTGTTGTGCCTTATATACTTCAGGAGGCAGGCGCATCTCTGATGTCACTATCCAGGGACTCAGAGCATACAGCCACTCCCTTCCATACATAGGGCACCTCACCAGGGTGTGAGGGAAAACCTCCATAACTACTGCTGGCATACCTGTACTTATCAGGACTTACTGCCAAGAGAGAGGAAAGTAGTATTATTATTATGCATGGCTATATATGTATTTTAATAATATTGTGCGGAAGCATGGGGTCCCCAGAGCTAAACCGCATTAATTTGTGGCTCAGAGACCCCCTGCTTCCTGAGTTACAGGCCCCAGTTTGGGGCATCGGTTACAGTGTTGCCGCCATATTTATAGCGGACACGGCGCGAATGGGACGCTATAAAGATGGCGGTGACACTGCCACCCGATGACACATACCGGGGCCTGTAACTCGGGAAGCAGGGGGTCCCTGGTCCACAAAGCAATGCGGTTCAGCTCAGGGGACCCCCTGCTCACAGTACACTATTATTAAAAATACATTCATGCTGCTTCGTTACCGTAGCACATAGCCGCAAAGGTAAGGAATGAGTGTTTATTTATATATGTGTTTTACTCATAGTGTAGATGTGCAGAGGGTCTCCGGAGCTGAACCGCTTTGGTTTTAGGTCCGGGGACCCCCTGCTTCCCGAGATACAGGCCCCTTTATGGGGTGCCGGTATCCCTCTGCTTTGTTTACCTTCCGCGGTCACGTGATCGGGACATTTAAATGCAGAGGGATACCAGCACCTCATAAAGGGGCCTGTATCTCGGGAAGCAGGGGGTCCCCGGACCTAAAACCAATGCGGTTCAGCTCCGGAGACCCCCTGCACATGTACACTATCAGTAAAAGTGGTTTTGATATGTTTTTATTTTGCCGATGTTTGCGCAGAGAGACCGGCGGGTCTCTCTCTGCTGCAAACACATATCGGCAGGGGACGGCCTATCGGCAGGTTATCGGGAGCCAGGTTTATTTATCGCCGGCTCATCTGCGTTTTGCTTTCGCAGAGATTCGGCAGGGATCGGCATGGATTCGGCCCTTACTGAATACTGCGAGGGCAAATCGCCAAAATCATGCCTATCGGCACCACTTGCCGAAAATATTTTTTGGGCGCTTAGTGCATGAGGCCCTATGTCTGCATGGACCGTACAATGCCTTACGACTCTGTAAGGTGTCTGATGGCTTTGCACTGCTTGGTAATTATGGTCCCAAGTATTCAATAGATCAAGTTAAAGCATTTTTATGATGCTGATTTACTAATTTTATTTGCAAGATAGATAAAATTAGTGTTGCAAGGCAAAAAAAATATTCAGTTTGTTGCTTCCTGATCAAGATGACAGCATATAATACTATTATTACCTTATGCCAAAAATAATGACATTGTGAACATGTACAGAATATTCCTTAGCCTGTAGGTTCATATCATGTTTATAATAGGCTTTGCTGAGCCTCACTTCTGTAATTTGTTAACATAGGTGCTGAAATTATTGCATAAGGCATTTTTCACCTAGTCAATAGATAATTGGCATACAGTGCATCCTTTATTTGATTTGTGGGGGGGGGGGGGTTCACTACTGCCTCTGAGTACCAATGTATTAGATTAATTTTAATGTTTCCATTAAATACAGAAAACAGACTAAAACTGAGTTTTATTTTTTTCTTAAGTCAGTTACAGTACATAGTAGACACCTGGATGACAATTGCTCCTAAAGGATTCAAGCACCTTTCTTGTTGCCTCTGTAGCCATGTCTGGTTTTGGTTACCAGTCTGCCCTCCCTGACATGTAAGCCCTGGTGACAGTGCAGCAGTGTCAGGACCAATCCTGGGTTTTCCCCACAGTAGCAGCTCCCTTGAGTGACAGGGGGGGAGGTGGGCCAAGGTCGGTGTTCTGCCCAATCTGGGCTCAGACCTGGGACCTTCTTCCTCGGTACTTAAGGGGATGCATAACTAAATGTAGTCAGTGTCTCTACCCCTGAGAGAGACAGGTATTCACACAGGGGGTGTGTCTGGCATTGGCCCCCACTGTCCACTCCCTTTGGGGAGTGGGAGTGATACCGTTCCCCTGGCTCTATTACGGAGCCAGGAAAGAGTAAGGACTGCTTTAGGTGCCCTTGGCCTGGAGTGGATGTCCAGGGACCATCCAGAGGTTGGAGACCTATATTATACTGTGCGGAGGCAGATACATGTTTCTGTTGCTGTGTATGCAGAGGAGCAATAAACCTGTTTCAGTTATTATACTCCTGCCTAGTGTGCAATATTTATGGGGGGAGTGGAGTACGTTCTTCTGTAAGAGATTGTCTTCACACTACTTGGAGCCTGCAGCAGATGGAGGCGCTGTACCAGCAGAGATAAAGAACAGTGATGTACCCCAGAATCCTGTCCAGACGTCCCCAATACCACCGACAGACCACTCGGCATCCTGTGAGCCTGCAGGTAGCAAGCACCATACACCTGGTAACAGGGGAATCTCCCAGAGGGTGGGGGAAACACTGTTACACCTATTTTTGCAGATGTGTCTTTTTAAAGTTTTACTGGCATTCTATGTTTCTTTTTACTTCTGGTAATTGCTTTATAAGAACAAAGCTCTTTGTTTAAGGGGAGCTCAGGGAAATCTTAATTGCCATAAGAAACCAGACAGTTTCCAAGTATTTCTGAATGACTTTCTCTTTTACATTAAATATTAAATGTCTAATGATATAGGTAAAACTTCCCCAAAGAGGCTGGGTGATTGTGCCAATAAGAGTAAAGACCACTTATTTACATCTTCTGTGTAATATAGAGAGTAAGCATCATCTAACAACAATTTAAAAAAAAAGAATTCTTATTATTAGTTGGAATTTTGCATAAATACATTGTTTTATTACACTGATTTATAATTATACTCATCTGATGAATTGAAAACAGCAGATTACACAGTTTAGAAATGGCAGCTATTCAAGTTTTTAATGTGTATGCCTCAGATGACTTGGCATTTACCAGAGATCTGTTTTGATGCAACTAAGCCACCTTCTTGGCAAATATTACAATCCTATGCTTCTCAGTGATTTACAAATATAGATGACAGTTTGAGGCACTGTGGTCATCAGAATATATTTGTCTTGCTAAGTGATGGGCGAGTTCAGGTGAGCAAAATCAGATCTCCCCCAACTGATCAAACGTGCCTGAGCCCGACTCAGAAACGAGGTGAAACCTCATCTCCGTTTCTTCTCGTAGCATGTCCCTCAAGGGCAGTGTGGGAGAGGTCAAAGCAGGGAGGGTTTTGGGGTTTTGGGGTGAGAACAGCAGAGAGGATTGGCGGACAGCCAAAAATGCCTTGAAGCACTCACAACTCACCGGGTGGGGGACATGTAAAAAAGTTTAGGGGTGATCCTTTTTCATTTTAAACTGTTGATATTTAATTAATTGGCTGTTATGGTCGGTCACGTGGCTGCGAGAATGAGCAGGTCAGCCGTCTGCAATGCCTTGACAGTTCGCGGCGTACCGCAAAGCAGTCGGTAATGGCCCATCGGGATTAACACAGCGGGGATCCCTGCATCTGAATGGGACTCGCACTGTGTGAATCCTACCGTGTTGCACCTGCAAGAGACGCACAGTAAGAGGGAGACTGAATCAGTCACTCCACCTGCGCGCCTCTAACAGGCGATCGCACGGCTTTTATTTTAATAACACAGTATTGAAAGCAGGGGGTCCCCGGAGCTGAGCCACATTAATTTCAGCCTCGGGGACCCCCTGCTTGCCGAGTTACAGGCCCCGGTATAATTAGAGAATCATACCTAAAAAAAAAAAAAAAATTGGAAGCATAATAAAAACAAAAACAATGAATTAATAACGAAAAGTGAATTCAAAAATGATGTATATCGAAAAATAATATAGACAAGAAACGAGGGAGTCCTGAATCCAATTTTCTTTTACTTATAGGAAGCAAGTGAGTTCGAAATCCTCATTAAGTCCATGAGGCACTTCAAAGAAAAAATCCAGTATGCCTCACATTGCCTATCAATGTCACCAACTTTACCCATGAGGGACAGATCTTCAATCCCCATGATGCGCATGAACGAGACGTTGTGTCTGTGGTCTTTACAGTGCTTCATTTACATTTGTTTTTTAAAGCTTAAGAAATGCTCGATGGCGTATTTATCTTGGACATCGGTTCTAACACACAGATACCCAGATACCCAGTAAGCTCATATAAACCCCCAAAATTACCGTCATCATAGCGGTTAGCTATAACCGCTCAGCTGTTATTTTATTTTTATTGCATAGGATTGAAGCAGGTGGTCTCTGGACCTGATATTGAGGTGGGCCAGCTCCAGAGACACCCGGCTTCAATCCTATGTACTAAAAATAAATTTTTCACCGTCTGATGCAAATCACAAATTCTATCTCTTTAGGTGGCGCAAAAAAAGGTATAGGAGTTTTTCCGTTGCGATTTGCATCGGAGCTAACTGAAGAGCAGTTATTGGCAAAACATGTGCATTTCAGCAGTTTTTGAGCTACCGCATGACTTGTCAGAGCAAGAGTGATTACACTTGTAAAAAAGCTGTTTGCATGTGATTTTGACATGTGTCATGGCTTTCTGAATAGCTACAGTACACATGCAAAAGCGTTAAGTCACTTATCAAAGCTTCTTGAATAGGCTCCTTAGTGTGTTAAATACACTATATATACAGTATATAGTACATGTTATACTGTACATACTGTAGATTGGACGAATATACATATATCATACTGTACACCTCTACACCGAGCACTGTCCTGGTGTCAATTAGAATTTTTTGTCCACGTCAATAGATACAGACATATTCATGCGAATAACAATTTTCCAAATTGAGGGGATATCTTGTTTTTCAAATTATTAAACTGAC
This sequence comes from Ascaphus truei, assembly GCF_040206685.1. Classification (NCBI taxonomy): domain Eukaryota; kingdom Metazoa; phylum Chordata; class Amphibia; order Anura; family Ascaphidae; genus Ascaphus; species Ascaphus truei. Next base: position 145,697,503 of record NC_134484.1, read on the forward strand.
ATCCAGACAAGCGATTGGAGATTGTGATTGGTTTTATATTACATTACATTGTCCCTCTCTCTACCACAGTCCTGCATTACAGAATGAGGTGCCACCGATGTCACAACATGGTCAAGGTCAGCAGAATAGGAGTCGAATCTCCTTTATCGGGGACATGTTCCATCCAGTATTGGCTGCCCAGGAACAGGGAAAACATCTCTCGTAGTCTCCTCTCACTCTGGACTGGAGTGAGAGGAGACTGTTTTATCAATGCGCTAAAGAATGTACTTATTATAAGTGCAAAACCCTAAAGTTTTAATTGAGATAAATATACATTTTGTGTACAATCCACACTATTGTGTCTCTCCTATCTCCTCTGAGAGTCTCCACATCCACCTGGATTGATATTAAGGAAGAGGTTTGAAGCTGTGATATGCTTGATTTTATCTTTTAAAATGTGAGTAGTCACTCTACAAGATACAGAAAGATCAAATAACTAACATTTCTATATGTTATTGCTCTATTATGGTTTGTTTTTACTTTTTTTCCATGGTGCCATCCTACGCTCTCATGATCTTTTGGAAGAAAACTATGCGCATTCAAGAACTTGAGACACGGTTCCTTATTTAAGGGTTTGTGCTAAGATTTTTGCATAGTACAATACACTTTTCATAGAAAATTCACTTTTTGATACTGTATTGCACTTGTTATTTATATATGTGACAATGTACTTATTTCATCAGTTTTTGTCACTATTGGTGTAATTTCACAACAGTGTTATATTTGATTTTGAATATTTAATTCACATTTATTTGATTGCACTATTTCACTGATAGACAAGCAATTTCTGTTCTAAATTGGCTGGTTTAAAAAGGATGCCCAAGATGCATATGATTTTTACAAAGATTCTGACGAATCACACTTATAGCATAACATCAACAACTCATCATAAGTATTCACTATTTTTTAGCAAAAACTGTGACTTCATTATTAACCTGGAGGGTTAGTGGGTTATATATACTGTATATAGCAGTGGTTCCCAAACTTTTTCGGTTCAAGGCTCCCCAAGGCGATCAGAATTTTTTCAAGGCTCCCCAAGGCGATCAGGATTTTTCCGCGGCGTCCAAAGTAAAAACAAAGTTGTATATACATACCTAACAGATGCAGTGCACAGTTGGTGTCTCTCTCAGACACTCTGTCTTTCTCACACACACTCTGCCTCTCTCTCACACACTGTCTCTCTCTCTCTCTCACTCATTCAGACACACTCTTTCACTCTCACTCAGACTCTCTCTCTCAGACCTCACACACTCTCTCAGACCTCACACACACTCTCAGACCTCACACACGCTCTCAGACCTCACACACACTCTCAGACCTCACACACACTCTCAGACCTCACACACACTCTCAGACCTCACACACACACACTCTCAGACCTCACACACACTCTCAGACCTCACACACACTCTCAGACCTCACACACACTCTCAGACCTCACACACACTCTCAGACCTCACACACACTCTCAGACCTCACACACACTCTCAGACCTCACACACACTCTCAGACCTCACACACACTCTCAGACCTCACACACACTCTCAGACCTCACACACACTCTCAGGCCTCACACACACTCTCAGACCTCACACACACTCTCAGACCTCACACACACTCTCAGACCTCACACACGCTCTCAGACCTCACACACACACACTCTCAGACCTCACACACATTTTCAGACCTCACACACACTCTCAGACCTCACACACACTCTCAGACCTCACACACACTCTCAGACCTCACACACACTTTCAGACCTCACACACTGTCAGGAATCGGCGTTCTCCACGCTCCCCACACAGAGCACCCCCTTCCCGCAGGGAGCCCCTGGACACACAAAACAAACCTGCCTTACCGGCCTCCACGGCTCCTCGCCCCTGCCGCCGTCGCGGGATCACTCCCCTCTGCGATTCCTCTGCTCAGCGCCGCGCGCGCCCACGCCCTCCTGCACGCACACCTGCACCATCCACTGGCTCGGTTCACGCGCGTACACGAGTTACGGAGCACGCTCAGTCTGCACACTCTTCTTCCTGTCCCCCGGACCTCAGGCTCCGCCCCCGCACACTGCATGGGCATACTCAGGTTTCCAACAAGACTCACCTGGCCTGTTATGCCTGCACCAATCTGCAGTGTCTCCCTGTAGCTCTTCCTGTCCCGCCTCCGTTCCTAATTGGACCTTCCTGCTTTATCTAGCTCCTCTCTGCTCTCAGTCTTTGCTCGACATAGTCTCTGTATGGAAGTACTTCTGGATTCTCTTAGTGTTTTCACAGGTTCTGACGCAGCTCGTATGACTACCCCCTCTGGCTCTCGATCTCGGCACTCCTTGGACAACGCTCACTCTGGTAACCCCTTGAACACGGCTTGGACAACGACCTATCTCCACTCTCCACTCCCTGACTTCGGCGAGACATCCTTCACTCTATCTCTACAACCGGTACCGGCAAGTATTGTCTGCCTTACTACACCTGGCCTGGCAACGCTTCATACCACACTCCGGACACGCTCCCTTTGCTGCGGGTGCGTGTATTACCACTTCCCCCTTCAGCTCAGGAGACGGGTCTGGTCTGCGGGCAGCACCGGCGTAACACACACACTCTCAGACCTCACACACACTCTCAGACCTCACACACACTCTCAGACCTCACACACACTCTCAGACCTCACACACACTCTCAGACCTCACACACACTCTCAGACCTCACACACACTCTCAGACCTCACACACACACTCTCAGACCTCACACACAGACTCTCAGACCTCACACACACACTCTCAGACCTCACACACACACTCTCAGACCTCACACACACTCTCAGACCTCACACACACTCTCAGACCTCACACACACACTCTCAGACCTCACACACACACACTCTCAGACCTCACACACACACATTCTCAGACCTCACACACACACACACTCTCAGACCTCACACACACACACTCTATGACCTCACACACTCTCTAAGACCTCACACACTCTCTCAGACCTCACACACTCACTCAGAACACACACACTCACTCAGGACACACACACTCTCTCAGGACACACACACTCTCTCAGGACACACACACTCTCTCAGGACACACACACTCTCTCAGGACACACACACACTCTCAGGACACACACACACTCTCAGGACACACACACTCTCTCAGGACACACACACTCTCTCAGGACACACACACTCGCTCAGGACACACACACTCGCTCAGGGCACACACACTCTCTCAGGACACACACACTCTCTCAGGACACACACACTCTCAATGACACACACTCTCACAGACACACACTCTCACACTCTCTCAGACACACACTAATACACACACACAGTGGAGAGCAGAGGCAGCGACGGATGTGAGTGACTGGGGGGGGGGGAGGAAAGGCAGGAGATCCGTGCAGGCGGCTCCCTACACACACACACACACACACACAGATATATATACACACACACATACATATATATATACACACACAGATACACACACAGATATACACACACACACACACACACACAGATATATATACACACACACAGATATATATATATAAGTCTGCAAAAGTACCTTGTTTTGTTGTTGGAAGTGGAAAAGCCACTTCCAACCCTGAGTCAGGGATATCTAAGTTTAGTTATCGCTCAGGTGAGCAGCTTTTGTTTTTGATCTGTTTCTGTTGTATGCACTGTGGCAGTCTCAGTGCCTGGGACTGAATAAACCAGGCATAGCCTGTTTAAAGGAACAGTACGTGACGCCTCATCATTTAACCTACCCTAAAAGACCGTGTTCTAACAGTCCCGGACAAACGACGGAGCCCCGGAGTAAGCCGTTTGTCACATATGGTGGAGAATGCGGGCAGAACACTAAAAGGTCTGCGGGTTAAAGAACTTTAACAAGAAAAATAAAAGAAAAAAGTTTTTTTTTCTCTCTCCAAACAAGATGGAAGACGTGGTGAGTGCGCTGGTACGCAATGTCGCTGTCCAGAAAGAGGCGAATGAAACCCAGCAACAGCTGTTAATAGCCCAGCAAGAGACTAATGCAAACCAGCAACAGGTGAATGCAAACCAGCAAGAGACAAACCGCTTGCTGAGAGAGGAGCAACAACGGTTCACTCAGGGCTTACAGCAGGAACTCGAGATCCTGAGGGGGACTATCAGTAACCTTCCACTGGCAGAGGCAGCCCCAGTTCCGAAAATGACCAGGGCTAGCCACTACCTTCAGAAGATGGGACCCTCGGATGATGTGGCAGCCTATCTTCTCACGTTTGAACGCATGGCACAGAGAGAGGGATGGCCAGAAGCTGAGTGGGCTGGTCTAATCGCACCCTTCCTACGCGGCGAACCCCAGAAGGCTTACTTTGATCTAGAGCCAGCCGAAGCTAACATCTATGCAAAATTGAAGTTCGAGATCCTCGCCCGCCTCGGCGTAACCACGGCTGTTCGTGCCCAAAGGTTTCATGCATGGTCCTTCACGATGGAAAAGCCACCCGAAGCCAGATGTATGACCTCATCCACCTCGCCCGGAAGTGGCTACAACCCGAGATCAACTCAGCAAGCCACATCGTGGAACGGTTGGTCATGGACCAGTTCTTGAGGAAACTTCCCTCTGCCTTACGCCGTTGGGTCAGTCGGAGTGACTCCCACAATGCGAATGAGCTTGTGGCCCTCGTAGAAAGGTACAATGCAGCAGAAGAGCACCCGCAACCCACAGTCGCGGAGCAACCCCACTACCCGAGGTTCCAGGACTCTTCCAGAGACGGTAAAAGGGTACCGGGGTTAAGGGGCGCTGAAGAGCGGCGACCACCTTCACGCAGCACCAGCAACAGTGGCTCGCACACTAAGGGCAATAGCCAACATGGGGAGCCGGGAAAAGGCTCTAAGTGGGACACAGACTATGTACCTAAATGTGTAAATTGTCATGAGAGGGGCCACACCGCAAAAATCTGCCCACTAAATGATGAACCCATGCAATGCAACAGTGTGGAACCTTATTCGCTGTGGTCCCAATGTATGGGCCCGAGCCCAGAGGACCCCTTGAATAACCATCTGTGGGCATTTGTAAAGGTTAATGGTAAGAGGGTTCGGGCACTTCTTGACTCTGGGAGCATGGTCACACTAGTGTCCGAATACCTGTTGCCCATTAAGAAGAAACAGGGAAACAGTTCACAAAGAGTGGCAATTTGTTGTATACATGGGGATAATCATGAATATTCCACTGTTGATGTTTTTTTTTGAAACAGAGTTTGGTTCTTTAGATTTCAAGGTGAGTATTGTACCCAAACTGGCACATGATGTGTTAATAGGGACCGACTTTCCCCATTTTCTAAAAATGTGGTCCCCCGCTCAGAATAGCGCCCAGAGTTCAATAGCGGACCATAACGAAGTATTAGAAGAAACAAATCCTTTCCCTTTTTCAGAAATGGATGTTGACGAGGGCCCAAATAAGAAGGGGGAAAAGGAGGAGTGCTGTAAAATTCCCTTCCCCATCACTACTTTGGTAGGGAATACCCCAAATCAAGATGTTGATCAGACACTTACCACCCCAGAACCGGATAAGACCCTCGCTGACCTAGAGGTCAGTCCTGGAAGTTTTAAGAAGGCCCACATTAGCGGTAGCAAGGGGAAATATACGGGACCAGAATAGTACTCCTGGCGAACCAGATAGGTCACTTGCTTACCCCTGCTTCGAGGTAGAGAACGACCTAGTATATCGGGTTGATAAAAGGAAATCAGTTACAACTAAACAATTGTTGGTACCACGGACATTCCGTAACGTAGTATTACACCTCGCACATAGTCATCCATTGGGGGGACACCTAGGGGTGGAAAAGACAAAAGAAAAGGTTCTTCGAAGCTTCTATTGGCCTGGGGTTCTGGCAAAAATTACAAATTATTGCTCCTCATGTCCAGAATCACCACCCCGTTCAAAGCGTACCGCAGCCCATTGGTACCCCTTCCCATAATAGAGGTACCATTTGACCGGATAGCTATGGATCTAGTAGGTCCCCTAATAAAGTCTGCTAGGGGACATCAGCATATATTGGTAATATTAGATTATGCCACCCGATATCCGGAGGCAGTTCCCCTACGTAGCACCTCTGCTAAAAACATAGCAAAAGAGTTAGTAGTTCTGTTTTCCCGGGTCGGAATTCCTAAAGAGATTTTATCTGACCAGGGAACACCATTTATGTCCCAAGTAACAAAAGAGCTATGTAAACTCCTAAAAATCAAGCATCTCAGAACCTCAGTCTATCATCCACAAACAGATGGTTTAGTGGAAAGGTTCAATAAAACCTTAAAGAGCATGTTACGCCGGGCGGTCGATAAAGATGGGAAAAACTGGGATTGTTTGTTACCGTACCTGTTATTTGCCATTAGGGAAGTTCCCCAATCATCCACAGGTTTCTCCCCGTTTGAACTATTGTATGGCCGACACCCAAGGGGCTTACTGGATATAGCCAAAGAGACTTGGGAACACGAGGTTACCCCTTACAGAAGTGTAATAGAGCATGTTGCCCAGATGCAGGACCGCATTGCTGCAGTCCTACCCATAGTGAGGGAACACATGGAAAAAGCTCAAGAGGCCCAGAGGAATATGTATAATAAGGGTGCTAGGGTCAGAATTTTTTTTCCAGGTGATAGGGTACTAGTTCTGGTTCCCACCGTGGAGAGTAAATTCCTTGCTAAATGGCATGGGCCATATGAGGTCTTGGAAAGAGTGGGTGAAGTAAATTATAAGGTAAGACAGCCAGGTAGGAGGAAACCTGAGCAAATTTACCATATAAACCTACTCAAGTCCTGGAAAGATAGAGAAGTCTTGTTAACCCTAGTACCCCCAGGTCCTTCAGAGAATCAAGAAACTGACCCAGAGGTTAGCATAGCTGAGACCCTGTCCGTTCATCAGAAACGAGAGGTTTAGAATTTAGTGAGAAGAAACAAAGAAATCTTCTCTACACAGTCAGGTAGAACTAGCGTAATTGAACATGACCTAGTCTCTGAACCGGGGGTCCGAGTTAACCTTAAATCATACCGAATCCCAGAGGCCAAAAGAAAGGCGATAAGTTTAGAGGTTAAAAAAATGCTAAAACTAGGCGTAATTGAGGAATCCCAAAGTGGGTGGAACAGCCCTATAGTCTTAGTCCCAAAGCCAGATGGTACAACAAGGTTTTGTAATGACAACCGGAAACTAAACGCGGTGTCAAAATTTGATACTTATCCTATGCCCAGGGTAGATGAACTTGTAGAGAGACTGGGCAAAGCCCAATATCTCACAACCCTAGACCTAACAAAAGGGTACTGGCAGGTTCCCCTCACAGAAAGGGCAAAAGAAAAGACAGCCTTCTCAACCCCAGACGGCCTCTTTCAGTATAAGGTGCTGCCTTTTGGCTTACATGGAGCTCCCGCCACATTCCAAAGAATGATGGATAAAATTTTAAAACCACATGCTCGGTATGCTGCCGCCTACCTGGATGATGTGGTAATCCATAGTGAAGATTGGCAATCCCACCTTCCAAAGGTCCAAGCTGTGCTTGACGCAGTTCGGTCTGCTGGACTAACTGCTAACCCCGCTAAATGCACTATTGGTCTGGAGGATGCCAAGTATCTGGGGTATTCTATTGGCAGAGGTTTACTCAAACCCCAAACACTCAAAGTGGAGGCGATACAAAATTGGCCAAGGCCAGTTACAAAAAAATAAGTAAGGACCTTTTTGGGGTTAATTGGGTACTATAGAAGGTTTATTCCCAATTTTGCAACTAAGGCAACCCCACTAACCGACCTCACAAAAGCAAGAGGACCGCTAATGGTAAAGTGGTCCCCCGAAACCGAACAGGCCTTTAGAAGCCTGAAAGAAGCTCTCTGTGCCCAACCAGTGTTGGTCACACCTGACTTCTCCAAAGAGTTCGTAGTCCAAACCGACGCATCTGAGGTAGGGCTGGGGGCGGTACTCTCCCAGGAGTCTCAAGGTGAGGAGCACCCCATCCTTTATTTAAGTAGGAAACTAAATCCCAGGAGAAAAATTACTCCATAGTAGAGAAAGAGTGTCTCGCAATAAAGTGGGCTGTAGAGACGCTCAAATACTACCTGTTGGGGAGAAAATTCCGGTTGGTCACAGATCATGCACCCCTTACCTGGATGTGTCAAAACAGGGAAAAGAATGCTAGAGTTACCAGGTGGTTCCTAAGCCTACAACCCTTTAAATTTTATGTGGAACACAGGTCAGGGCACAAACATGGCAATGCTGACGGGTTGTCAAGGATGCACTCCCTAATATCCATGGTCGCTCATCCCTCGAGGTCTGAGCTGGGGGGGAGGATATGTGACAGAAACCAGGGGATGGTAATAAATTCCATATATAGGGCTCCCATAATACTGAACAGTTTCTATCCTGTATGGCCTGGGAGTGCAGCCTTATAATACATACACTCCATCCCACTGTTTGGCAAGCGCTGGAACTGAGGGATGAGAGATCCAGACCAGAGTTTGTCTGCTGCCTGATTTCTGTCACCTGTTATGCTAATTAGAAATCAGGTATGTAAGACTGATTTCCTGTTTGCTCTTCCCTCTCCCCAAGAGCCTGGAAGGTTGCTGAACTACAGAGGGGAGAAGCCTCTTCCCCAAACAGGTACAATCTTTCTGTTCATTTGTCTAAGTCTGCAAAAGTACCTTGTTTTGTTGTTGGAAGTGGAAAAGCCACTTCCAACCCTGAGTCAGGGATATCTAAGTTTAGTTATCGCTCAGGTGAGCAGCTTTTGTTTTTGATCTGTTTCTGTTGTATGCACTGTGGCAGTCTCAGTGCCTGGGACTGAATAAACCAGGCATAGCCTGTTTAAAGGAACAGTACGTGACGCCTCATCATTTAACCTACCCTAAAAGACCGTGTTCTAACAGTCCCGGACAAACGACGGAGCCCCGGAGTAAGCTGTTTGTCACAATATATATATACACACACACACACACAGATATATACACATACACACACACACACACAGATATACACACACACAGATATACACACACACACACACACACAGATATATACACACACAGATATATACACACACATACATACATACACACACACATATATATACATACACACACACACACATATACATACACACACACACACACACACAGATATATACACACACACAGATATATACACACACACACACACAGAGATATACACACACACACACAGATATATACACACACACACACACACACAGATATATACGCACACACATGATATACACACACACACACAGATATATACACACACACACACAGATATATATATATGTGCCGGTGATGCGTGGGGCCGATGCTGCGGGGGGGGGTTGGGGGGGTATGGTTGAACGGCCCGGTCCCTGCACGGGGGAGGTCAGTGCCACGTGGGGGGAGGGCCGGTGTGCTGCGGGGGGAGGGCCGGTGTGCTGCGGGGAGGGGGGGGGGTGAGGCTGCAGTGCTGCTGGGAGACATCTGTCTCCCGGTGCTGCTCCTAAAGCGTGCGCGCTGGGCCTCCCTCTCTCTTACTTCCGGCGCTGCCAGGGAGACCCGGCGCCGGCTTCAGAGTTTTTTTTTTTTTTTAATTAACTTGCAGCCCTTGTTTCCCGCTGCTGGCGGCCCTGATCGCGGCGCCCCTCTAGCCAAGCCGCGGTGCACCAGGGTGCCGGAGCGCACACTTTGGGAAACACTGGTATATAGTATACAGTATGTGATACATAGATTGGCCTAATGTAGCTATATCATACATCTTTAATCATGTTCTGGTGTCAATTGATACAGAAATATTCAGGTAGAATAACTTTTTTCAGATGGAGGGGATACCTTTTTTAACATAATGATACTGATATTTAGGCAAGCGATTGGTGATTAAGCTTTCTTTAATATTACGTTGTCCCTCTCCCAGTCCTACATTACACAATGAGGTGATGTCACAAGAAGATCGGGATCAGCTGCTGGTTGGTAGCTCGGTCCTTTTTCAAAGAATGTACAGATGCAGCGGCCGTTATTCGAACACTTCACACGTTGTATACCTCGGAATTCCCACGTCCAGGCGAGTGATTTCTTCCAATCGTACCGCCTTTAGACACTAGTACAGGCTAGTGCAGAAAATGGCATTTTAGTGTTGTGGTTTTTAAACACCTGAAATTGACACAGCAGCACAGTACTGTATACATTACAATTCATTAATTTCTGCCACAAAATGAAACAGAATCCATGAAATACAAACAAAGCAACCGGGAAAAACACGTGTGCCTGGGGCGATTGGCCGCATTAATGCCACGTGGAGTACAGCAGCGCACACGAAAACGGCTCTGTGATTTGTTCAAACAACGGCCGCTGCATCTGTATGCAGATGGTTTATACATGGATTCTGAAGTATTACACTCACAGCATAACATCATCAAATCATGGTGAGTATTCACTATTCTTTTTAATAAAGACTCTGACTTGATTATTAACCGGCAGTGTGATATATATTAGATATGATCGTTGGTTAACAAAAGGCCGGTTGATCTGTGAGATATTCGTTCTCACTTTTAGCAATGTACAGATGTAGCCAGACTTACTGTCCTTGGTGCCGCGATTTACACTGCTCTCGTGTGGCTGCAGTGTGGCTGCATTGCGGATACCGCTCTAGCTGCCCTGTGGACAGTGTTTCCCAGGAGGATTAACTCTGGGTGTTTCATTCTCCTGAATGGCACCCGCAGTGTTAATCCCCCTGGACCATCTTCAGGGAGATAAATACCACTACTCACCTTTCAGATGAGCTGCGTAGCAGTCTGCAACTTCTTTTTATCTCTGTCTGGATCCATGTCCCCAGTAAGCATGGCTGTAGTTCACTCCCCCAGGATGATGTAGATGCCCTTATATGTGGCTCTACTTCATGAGTGGGAGCTATATGACCCTATTTGGGCATCAACATCAACAAAGGAGCTGGACCATGTAACATCAAACTCTCTTAATTTAAACTTTTATTTAAATTTAACAGTAATGCATTGTTGTAATGTCTCTATGTGCCTACTCCAATCAATATAGTAAAAAAGTAGAAAATATTATTGTATTCTAGTGTTCATTAGTTTTCTATGGAACGCATATGTGGGTCTTTGAATTTAGGCACATGCGTGTTCTATGGAACGGGTCTTTAAATGTAAGTGGAGGAAGGGTGGTTTGCCTTCACATGACCAAAAGGCTGGAAAAACTGTTGGGACCTTTTCCACTGTTATTTCATGGTGGGTGTTTCTGTTTGCTTATAGGAACAGCCTTTTCCTGGACCTTAAAAGCAGGTAGTGGGGATGGGGGTATACTGTGTGCAATGTTTGTCTATGCAGTAGATAGGCAAGTTGTATTAGTATTGTGGCCAAATAACTAATGTTAGTATTACATATAAATATTACTCAAAAAACACAACATTGCAGTTACAAAGTTTTTATTTACGTTAAACTATCATAGTATAAAAGTATAATAATGTATATGTCTCTGTGCATACTCTGATTAATATAGTAAAACATTCGAAAATATTACACAGAGTCACTTTGCCTATATTTGAATATAAGGTGGACGTAACAGAAGTTAGTAGAAAAAAAATTGAAAATGTCAGTAGTGTTTAATAGAGATTAATAAAAACAAAGACTTCAATCAACATCTTCTTTTGGCTGTCTCTTGTACAGTTCAATTCTGTAAAATAATTGTGATATATCTCAGAGAGAGTTACCCTATTATCTGTACTGTCTTGAATGGCAGAATATATCACATAAACATAACTGAATGTAGGTCTCATTTCACATTTATGTGACCCTGTAACAAACTTTCCATAGTCTGTTCAATAATTAGTTCATATGCAACCAAGAAGTAGCAAGTAGTTTATTGTCCAGTCCATTAATGCCTCTTAATAGGTTTAGGATAAACACTTCTGCCATAAGGTTTAGCAAAGATACTTCTAAACAGAAATACATAAACAAGGTTTCTATATGCAATATAAACACTTGCCTCCTGGGCTCCTGTCTCCTCCCTGGCTGAGACCAGAATGAGCCTCTGTGTGTTCTCAGAAGCCTGACTATATAGCTCCTGAGATTGGCTACAGGTGCTAGCCCTCTGTCTTAATTAGCTGCCTGTCTTTTGAGCAGGAGAGTTTCCAGCAGTCAGGCAGCATGCCTGACAAACCTTTGTTTGTACTGATGGTTTGCAAGTGATGGGTTTGAAAACCCATCACATACCTTCCCCCTTAGAATGTACCTCTGGGACAACTCTACCACATTCACTCCCCTGCCTTCCATTGACAAGAAATCTGCATCCTGATGTTCAACCCCTGCACGATGTTTTACCACAAAACAATAGGTTTCTAACTCTAGGTACTGTACTATCTTGTGTCGTAGCATTGTTTGACTTCATGGTATTAAGCCTGTTTAGGGGGGAGTGGTCAGTTATAAGGGTAAAGTGCCGTCCCAACAAATAGTAACGTAGGGCATCAACCGCCCCCTTTATTGCCAAACATTCCTTCTCTATGATGGCATAATTCTGGTTGTAATAATACACTTGGGACTGTTGGGCCCTATCTAAATTTGTCCAAGCAAATTTTTCTCACACTGTCAAGTTGCTCCCTCAACTGTATTACATACTGTAAAATATTGTCAATTGGGCAAGACTGCTTCTCCCAATTTTCTTTCACCAAATCGAGTATTCCCCTTGGTTGCCTCCCATATAATAACTCAAATGGGGAGATTCATGTAGAGGATTGGGGTACTTCCCAAATGGCAAACAGCAAATAGGGTAGCATTTTATCCCAACTGTGTTTTTCTGTTACAAATTTACATAACATTTGTTTGAGGGTAGCATTGAACTGTTCCACCAGGCCGTCTGTTTGCAGTCTGTAAACAGACGTTCTGAGTGACGGTACGGGCACAGACCTCCCTCATTAGTCTCAACACAAAATTGGTTCCCTAATCCGTTAGCATTTCCTTGGGTATACCAACCCGTGAATATACCTTAATAAGCTCTGTAGCAGCTGTAGCTTCAGACGTATTACGCAACAGGATAGCTTCAGGATACCTACAGTAGTCACATAATCTAGTATAACTAAAATATACTGATTCCCTGAAGACGTTTTCTCAAGAGGATCTATCATATCAACCCCAATCCGTTCAAACAGTGTCTCTACCAATGGTATAGGTAGAAGCAGTGCCTTTTGTAGTCCTTTTGGGGCGACTAGCTGACATTCATGACACGAACTGCAAAAATTAGCCACCTCCTTCCGGGTGCCCGGCCAATAGAACCTAGATAATAACCGAGATAGGGTTCTTTCTCTTCCCAAATGCCCTGCGAAAGGAACAGCATGAGATAGACATAAAAGCACCTTTCTATAAAGCCTGGGTACTAAAATCTGTTCGCAAATATCCCCTGTCTTGGGATCCCTACAGACTCTATATAGCAACACATCCTTTAATAGGAAATGGGGAAACTGATTAACCCAGACTGGATCTAAAACCTGCCCATTAACTATTGCTAAGTCTCTATATGCTTCTCTGAGAACGGGGTCGTTCTCTGATGCATTTCCATTGGAAGTTTAGTAATGAACTGTTCTAGTATCACCATGTCCACTATTTCAGTTACTGAGCGAACTGTGGGCTTCAGCCACCTATATGCCAAGTCCTTAAGCTGCTGAGCAAAGGTGTGAGGATGAGTCTCTAATTCCAATACTTTGGCCCTAAACCTCTTCCTATAACATTCATCAAAAATCCCCATACGATGAAGAATGGCCGCTTTTAGTTTATCATAGTCCTTGGAGTCCCCCTCACCAATGCATGATAAGCTGCTTGGGCTTCCCCAGTCAGAAATTGAGCTATTATTACAGCCCAGGTACCTTGGACACACTGGGCCACAGTAGCCAGTCATTTAAACATTATCAAGTATGTCTCTGGATTGTCCTCTGGTCCCAGCTTGGTTAGCGAGGTCGTAAATACCTCAGGTACTGTATACCCCCCTTGGGCCATGGCTGTCTGTTCGTCTGATTTTTTTAGCAGCTGATGCACCAACGTTGTTTGAAACTCCTGTTGCTGTTGTTGCATCTGAGCCTGCACTTGTTGATTCTGGGCCTGCTGCTCGGCCATCCATTTCACCAGCCTCTCCACATCCATTATTCTGTAGGAAATATGGGAAAAACAAACCCCTAGTGCAGACTGACTGTGAACAGAAATCCACTTGCAGGCTACTATCTGCACCTTAGCAAAGGTACACGGAGCCCCATGTAGTATCTACAGACAATATCGACTTGGTACAGTATGCTGAGGTACCGTTACCAGCTTTCCAAATGTTTAAGACACTTCTCCACTCATTGATGCTCCCAGGCACTTCAGATGTTACCGTTCCAGGTTCAGAGTGCCACCATATATAACAAACTTTCCCTAGTCTGTTCAATAATTAGTTCATAAACACTTCTGCCACAAGGTTTACAAACGATACTTCTAAACAGAAATACATAAACAAGGTTTCTATATGCAAAATAAACACTGGGCTCCTGGGATCCTGTCTCCTCCCTGGCTGAGACCAGAATGAGCCTCTGTGTGTTCTCAGAAGCCTGACTATATCGCTTCTGAGATTGACTACAGGTGCTAGCCCTCTGTCTTAATTAGCTGCATGTCTTTTGAGCAGGGGAGTTTCCAGCAGTCAGGCAGCATGCCTGAGAAACTTTTGTTTGTACTGATGGTTTGCAAGTGATGGGTATGAAAACCCCATCACAGCCCCACTTATAGTTGGTCTATTCCTCCTCTCTGTTATTGCCTGTGGTCCTGGCTACTGTATGTTGCCTGATTTTTGGCTTAGACTTGTGCTTTTGTTCCCTATATATGTTTATGTATTCCCCTTTTCTCTTCCCAGCCCTGTCCCAGTATCTGGATCTCATGCTTTGAGTGTTTTTTTGGGAGGACACGCTGTTTTTTCATGTAACTCTGTATCTTGCTACCATGTTTGTACATTTTCAGACAGTATTTAGAGTGTTTCTCTGCTACAAGCACTGTGTGTGATAGGTTTTTTTTCTAGTGTGTGCTGTGGGTATCTCTTTTATGGTCTCAGAAAGAGTTACCCTCTTATCTGTACTGTCTTGAATGGCTGAACATATCAAATAAACATATCTTGAAATAGGTCTCATCTCACATGCCATCTTAAACTGAGACTGAGACAAATTTGCTTAATGCATAGGGGTCTATGCACTAAGCAGTGATAAGTCGTTTTAAGAGCGCAAAGTGCTCTTATAACGTGAAGTTCCGCCGAGCGCTATTCACTAAGCCGCGCAAACAGGCACTTTGCGCTCTAAAACGGACTTTTTCCTGGAAATTTTTCAAAGTCCAACTTTGCTCGTACGATGAGCTATTTGCGCTGAATCCTGCCCTTCTGCGGGATTCACTAAGCAACGCAAACTTATCGTACATGAAAGTTGCGCTGAATAAAGCTCACCAGCTAAAGGCAGGTGATAAAAAAGCAGGACTTTATTTGTTTACCTTTTTGCAGGCGCAACACCAATACAATAGGCCGGCGGGTGTCCCTGGCTAACCCTGTGGGTGTCCCCGGCTGACCCCGCAGGGGTCCCCGACAGAGGCCGGGTGTCCCGCAGGTGTCCGGGGGTCCCGTGAGTATTTGGGGGTCCCCGCTGGCATGCGGTAGCAATCGTGTGCCACCTCTAAAATGAACTATCCTTAAAAATTCATACAACCTCATAACACATACAGTACAGTATTGTGCAAAATTACTATTCTCCACATATGGATAATACTGCATTTCACTTTTTAACATACATTAAGTTGTTGAAAGAAAGTACATTTAATTAGCACTCAGAGGGGTCCAGTGGTGGTCCTCGCTGCTGTCTGGGGGTCCACAGATGTTGGCGTGAATATATTTGTGTCACCCAGAGCTGATTAACAATATTTGTAATTGAAGGAGAACACATGATTGAATTACAATTAATATCATTGCGTGAATGGCCCTAACGTTATAGTGTACCAGGAAACGTTAGCAGGGGGTTAATTTAAAGGGCAATACTTCCGACAACACAAAACAACCATCCTGACAAGAATGCAAACTTCAGACACACCTTTACAGAAACAAACGATTACTTCTTGTGATGTAACACCTTCATGACTGAACATGTTACATACAAATGTCATGATTGAGTCATTGTTTTCGAGCAATTACTCATATTGTGTCTTTGCGTGGCTTTCACTGTGGATTCAGGGATGTTGTATATTTGATGATTACATCACATTTCATAATGTGTGTAACACATCTGAATTTAAATTGAATGAATTGTTGAATTACTACAATTCATATGTTCACTATACTATACAACACACATGTCATCATTTACAATCATGTGACTAATTAGTCTGCCTATTTAAACGATAGAAGGAGCGAATTACCTTACAGGGTGAAATGGATGTGGCACCAGATTATGCTTTTATGTTGTTTTTTGTGAGGAGGAGGGACATTATGTTGCAGAGGAGAGAGAGGAGAGAGAGGAGAGAGAGGGAGATTCGTGTTTTGAGACATATAGTCCCCTGCAATTTTAGGCAAAGAAGCTCCCTAGAGGGCTTGAGTGAGGCAGAGATTATCTCCCACTATCGATTGAGCTCAGCGGCTATTTTCGAACTGTATGAAGTGTTAAGAGAAGATTTAGAGCCAACAACAGACAGGAGTCATGCAGTGCCTGGCCTGATAAAAATGCTGAGCTCCTTACATTTTCTTGCTTCTTAGTCATTTCAAACAACTGTGGGCATAGTAGGCGGGGTATCGCAGTCTGCATTCTCGCAGGCCTTTAGTCAGTTTCTATGTGAACTGACTCAACGCGTCATACATTTTCCTAGCGAGCAGACAGAGTGGCAGGCACTGAAGACTGCATTTTATAATGCAGCTGGGCTACCCAATGTGATGGGTGCTATAGATTGCACACATGTTGCGCTGACCCCGCTACGTGAAGAGGAGAGGGATTTCAGAAACAGGAAACATTACCACTCGCTCAATGTGCAGGTCGTATGTGACGCATATATGAAAATTCTGAGTGTGGTAGCCCAATTCCCAGGTGCCTGCCACGATTCCCATATTCTGAGGAGCTCATTAGTGTTCCGTAAATTTGAAGCGGGGGAATTCGAGGAGGGTTGGCTATTGGGTCAGTGAATGTTACAGAAAGTGCACTTCCAAGTACATTAAATTTATAATTAAATGTTTCATTATGTGTTGCTAATATTGTAAGTAACCACAAATCCTTAACATTTGTGAAGTTGTATATCTAATCCATGTCATGCAGCGTCATCTTAGATAATGATGATTTTATTGTTAGGGCATGTGTTGTATATTCTTCCCTCTCATGTACTAGGAAATGCCAGTAGCCAATGTTTGGAATATTGATATATTTTTTATTAACATTCATGTGATTTGACTGTGTTATAGGCGACTCAGGATATGGAAGCCGGTCTTGGCTTCTGACCCCACTGCGTAATACGCAAACCCCTGCAGAGGAACGATATAATGCCGCACACATATCCACACGCTCGGTGATTGAGAGGACATTCGGAGTGTTGAAAAGTCGTTTTAGATGTCTTGATAGATCTGGTGGGGCGCTACAGTATTCGCCAGCGAAGGTTGGCGACATAGTGATTGCTTGTTGCATTCTGCACAACATTGCCATTCGTCACAATCTTCAAGGCAACATTCATGAGGTTTTAGAGGAGGATCCTCCCGTGCCTCTTGCAGGGGTTAAGGAGCATACAGCCAGTGGGGTGGAGATTCGACGGACATTAATAGCTAATTTTTTCACATGTAAGATTTCATTTGACATATAATATAATCTATAATCATCTCGTGATGTGTGTCACATTGCATTGTGTATCTAATCATAGGATCCGTCTCTCTCTAATGAACTGCACATTTTATAGTAAATGATCTTAAGTTCGTCTGCCAACGGTATGTCAATCTTTAACACATTTGTTCTTGTATAAATCATGTTTCTCCCCACCTGTACAATGTGTGTATCCTTAAATGCAGAATGTTGTGCATGAAGTGGAGATAGTGCTGTATTTCTGAATATGCATAGTGTTATATTATAACTTAACTACATGCAGTCCTTTTACAACGCTTCGCTTTACAACGAATGGCTTATCCAATACCTATATTCATTTTTACAACGCCAAAATGGCTTACCCAACGCTCTTACGACGCTTTGCAACGTTGTGTATGTGTGTGTATATATATATATACACATTCACATAAACAACGTTGCAAAGCGTCGTAAGAGTGTTGGATAAGCCATTTTGGCGTTCTAAAAATGAATATAGGTATGCATTGCATACTATATAATATATTATTTATTATGTTATATTATATATATAATACAGGTTATGCACTATATAATTTATGTGTGTGCTGCATATCTTATTGCCTGCATAAAATATTTGGTGTATTTTAGTGTTAAAAATGCCTTCAAGAACGGAACCTTTCATTTAAACAGTGTTCCTATGGGAAAACGTGTTTCGCTTTACAACGTTTCGCTTTACAACGCCATTTTGAGTAACGCATTGTGTCGGATAACCGAGGACTGCCTGTACTCTACATGATTATATATAATTTTTCTAACAACTTTACTAATTATTATTTACTTATAATCCATTATTTAATAATTGTCTTCTGAAATACTTTGACAATAGTTATGGTTCACTTTCCTTAAATATTATTATTGCCACTTATGTAACTATTACTACATACATAATTGGAATGTCTGCAGGAGTATGAGAAGATGACATGGTGATATCTTCGATCACTAACCTGGCATGTATCCCTAACATTAATAATTGTATGTTTACAACATACATTTCTAAATTATTTTTTCATATCAATGCGTGGTGCTATTAGTCAGGTAGAAATGTAAGCTATACATTACAGTTCCAGTATCAATAAATGTGTATTTCTTCACACGACATATGAAAAAAATTGTATTGTCATCAGCATGACATTGACAAAAATGTAGCACTAACACAAGATGTAATTGAAAATTTTATTGTAATGTTTACACACATTTCAAAGTAATGGAAAATTCCCACAAATCTATATTATTTCACCTAATCTAATGTCATCTAAGATTAGATATGATCTAGATAACTTTGCATGTTCACTTTCATGTGTGTCATAGCATGAGTGCCCATGTGATGTATTTGGCCAGTAAGTAAAAGGTCGCAGTTGGTCGGTGTTTGGATACATCCATTCACATTATCTTCTGTCTGGAACGGAGATGTTAACATCTGTTAAAGAAGTAGATATGTAATATTAATTACAGCAATTTACAGGTTAAATACAAAATGTATGATGCATCTAAACACGTGTTTTTCTACTGTAACTGTACTACACGTGAAGCATGCCGTTCTATATTACACTACATTTTCAAAAAAACGACTTACTAACTTACTGTATCAAACAAATGTTTTAGGTTTTATATATATATATATATATATGTATATTCTGATTCATCCACTTAACATGCTAAAAATGTTTGTACTGCATAAGGTTTTGTTTGTCCACATGCTATCACTACAAACATGTTATATACAGAATGCAAAACAACATTAACAATTCTGCATAATGTGACCAATTTGTTGTTAAAGTGCTGCCTTTCCTGCCATTTATATAAGTGACAAACCTGAATCAACAGACACATAACATTATAATTTTGCCATATGCAAAGTACACATATTAGAAATCTATGTACTGCAATTCTGCACATAACATATCAATGTAATTTTGCAAATGGATTATTTGTTCACAGAGGGGTGTACACGTAGTGGACTGACATTTAAGGGCTGCGCAGGAATATCTGTGATTTCATCCGCCATTGCACAGCACTTTGGAAAAGTTTGGCACATATATCGTTAACTAGAGCTTACCTTGTTTCAGAACTGTGTTCTGGCATATTGTGATCTTCATACCACGATCTGTTATATTATCAGAAGAAGGCGAAAAAGGTAAAAGACACACGTTAATGTTGAAAAATAAAAACTTTTCCCGTATGGTACGCGCATGCGTCACGCATCGAACGCATATGCCTGTCATTCGGGAATAAGCGATTCACACATTGTATAAAGTACTACACTTATAGTTACTTGCATTATATTGCATTCATATTCGGTGCAGTCATGGAAGGGGTGTTTGCGAGGTAGCCGCTGTAGTCAATCAATTCCTTGTTCGTTGTGTTCAGCTGGGTAGGGTTGTAGCTGACTCCATAACAGTTTGAATCTTGTGGAATGTACTGAGGCGGATACAGATAGTAACTTTGTGCCATTTCAGCTGGTCCAGCAAACTCAGTATTATGCATGTTATCGTAATAACTAGCTCCGTTATAGTTCTGGTATTGGTTGGGCAACTCCGGTTGAAAAGAATAGCAATTCTGCTGAACATTTAAGGCACCGCAGCGTGCACCTATATCCTGGTAGTTGTGGCCGACAATTGTCTGTCTTCTGATATTTCCATTCACAGACATACATATACCGGATTCATAAACTGACCAACACCCAGCCCTGTTTCCGAGAGACGGTGGGTTTCGAATAAAAGAAGGATTGGTTGATAAAGTGCGGCGGATCGAATTTCTCCATACCTTAGGTTTTGGATGATTTTGATAATAAGGGTAGTTATCCGTAATATATTCATATATCTGTGAGACAGTAGCTTTTTTCTGGGTCCTGTTTTCAATAGCGCTATATATTAGATTGGCGTAAGAGAACGGAGGCTTTTCGTAAGAACACATCTCAAACGGCATGTTTTTTCAGGGAATGGAGTACAGTAACCAAAACTATCCCTTACATTCATCTTCTTACAAAGTATCCATACTTTCATGATGTGCACAACACTGTACAAGGTCATTATACAAAGGAAGAAGTGTCCATGTATTATTCTCCCACATACAGGTGGTAAGTATAATTTTTTGGGGTGCCTTACGTATTCAACATGATTCTGTCGCAAAACTCAGAAACAACCATAAATTTGAACGAATATTGTTTGAAAAGAACATGTGAAAGTGTTCAACAATGAGTGACTATTTTTCCCTGTTAATACAAAATAACTATATATATTTGTGATGTTAGCATCAGATAGATTATTCACACATGAAAAATCCTATGCTGTTTAGTTTACATGTATGCACATGAAATCTGTTCGTATACACACTTGATTATTGCACATTGTTCAGCATGTTTCTTGAACATTAGTGAATGGAAAGCATTTATGAAGAATAACAAATAGCCTACTTTTTTTTGGTATTTCTTTTTGATGACCGTGTGGTAGGCCTTGCTGTGGGATCAGGTGCACGGTGACGTGAACGTAGCCTTGATCTTGCAGTTCGTGGTTGGGCCAGTGGCAATGGTTGGGCCAGTGGCAATGGTTGGGCCAGTGGCAATGGTTGGGCCAGTGGCAATGGTTGGGCCAGTGCCTGGGGTTGGGCCAGTGCCAAAGCTTGGGCCAGTGCCTGGGGTTGGGCCAGTGGCAATGGTTGGGCCAGTGGTAATGGTTGGGCCAGTGCCAAAGCTTGGGCCAGTGCATGAGGTTGGGCCAGTGCCAATGCCACTGCCAGCTGATGTTGCTGCGGCTGTGCCAGTGTCAGTGCCAGGATTTGAGCCAGGGGAATTGCCTGTGCCATTGGATCCTGCTGTGCCATCGCCTGTGGCTCTGGCTCTCTTTGTGGCTCTGGCTCTCGCTCTGGCTCTCTTTCTGGCTCTGGCTCTCTTTCTGGCTCTGGCTCTCTTTCTGGCTCGGATTCTAGCTCTGGGTCAGATAGTGGCTCTGGATGATATTCTGCCTGTGGGTCTGTTTGGGTCTGGGATTGTGTCTCGGATTGTGCCAGTGGGTCTGGCGGGGGCTGTGCCTGGACATGTGCCACAACCTGTGCCATACATTTCGCAACGATAGTGAGGCTATTTGCCATGTTTTGGAGAGTCTCCTGTTGTTGTGTTATTATGACAGTCATGTGTTTCATTTCCTTATACATGTTTTCATTTATTTTAGACTGTCTGTCTGCTTGATCTTGTTGGTGTTTGAAAAACCTGCCCTCTAGGCTGGTTAAATTAGACAATCCATCCGCACAAACCTGGTCTCCCTGTCCCGATTGGATCTGACCATTGTCTTCATCTGTTTCAGGATGTTGTGTATCCTGTAGTGCACGAAAATCAGTTCCGGAATCTTCAGTGTCTGTGACAAGAATATGTGGTGTATCCACTACCATCTCATCATCACTTCTAACATCTTCATGTTGTTGTGTTGCTGACACATCTGATTCCGTGTCCTCAGCAATAACTATATAATAAATAACAACACGTTACAATCAACATAATGCCTAAGTTATTATGTGCTCCTCTTTATTTGCCTGTACATACATCGTGAATGCACAGATTGTGATTCTATTTCAATAATCCGTGCATCAGTTAAATAACAAGCATGCTTTTCCTAAAATCAACAGTGACGTGTAATTTTGACATTACATGATCACATCATCTAAACAGATGATTGTAGTTTAAGGTATGTATAAGTTCTTGCATTGAACACTATTGATGACTTAAATATTGATGTAATTGCATACGACTCACCAGGTGTCGAATGAGAGATTGATGGCCCAATATCTCGTTTTTCTCCAATGCCAAAAATTAGTCGGGGATTCATTATTGAATACATTTTTTCCTCATAGGAATGTAAATGCAACGATGCTGGAGGGCCGCCTCCTGTCCCACATGCATGTCTGCCGGCATCTGCCATCTTCCTCTTCAGTCTGAGTTTAATATCACAAAAGCGTTTCTTACACGTCTCAGGTGTCCTTTTAAACACGCCTGATGCTGAGACAGATCGGCATATCTGTTCCCACAGTTTGTACTTCTGACATGTCTTCGTTTTACATGTGTGTATATATATATAAAAATGTTTTTAGACATGCCTATAGGTTAATATACATTTAAGTTGTGGGATTTAATTCTGTATGGTAATATCTGAAACTGTTTGACAACATGTACATATAATTAACGACACCTATTAGGCTATGTAATGCGCGCATTAGTGACACATTACATGTGCCAAATCATCAGCACACATCCGTGATAGCATACATGTTTACATGCTCAATGTTACGTTACTCATGTCTTGATTAAACATGGATGCCATATTTGTTGCATTTGTTTTAACAATGGGATGAATTTAGTGTGAGGGAGTCGGAAAGTACCATAGTCCCACTTTGTGGTGACTGAGAATGGGCCTGTAGAAGGGGTAAGTGAGCATGAAACGTTACGTTTCCCCTGCGTCTCACCGCAACCACTTCCTTCCCTGTTAGGAATTTGGTTATCATATCCCTCACTTTAGTGATGTTACATATCCCCCTTCCCTCACCATCTCTCCCCCTCCTGTTAATTGTATGTGATTACAGTTTTGGTGAAGATTGTCAATTAATGTTCTTCCGTTTAGCTCATTTAGTTATCAGCATTTCAAGGATCATTGATTGTTTAGTATTAATTATGAGTGCGTGGAACACTTTTTATGTTCTATATGTCCTGTAGAGGTCTCCTCATTGTTCTCTATCAAACAATAATTAAATATGTCCCCTATCAAACAATAATTAAATATGTCAAATATAGTTCATACATTAGGTAGTGCGGTCTATACAACATACTTTGTATATTATAATAGATTATTTGATTAAAAAAATACTTACAAGATAATGATCCATATAGTTGATCATAGGAAGACATGACACCTTCAACAATGATGTCATTTTCCCGAGGGGTAAATCGTGGGTTTCTTAGGCCCTCCGTGCGTGCCTGGCTTGATGCTGGCCCCTCATCACTTCCATCCTCATCACTGTTCGTATGGTGGACAGTGTCCCTCTCTCCCTGTCCACTACTCCCGCTAACCTGACCCACCTGCACTCCCCCACCTGGAGTATCATCAAGGGACGTACCTGCCCTGGCAGGACGGACCGTACCTGTACGTCCCACTCCTCTCCCACTCTCCACCACTCCCCCACTCCCACCAGCCAATGCACCACCTCCACTCCCACGCTCCACCACTCCACCAGCCACTGCACCACCTCCACTCCCACGCTCCATGACTCCACCAGCCACCGCACCACCTCCACTTCCACGCTCAACCACTCCACCAGCCACCGCACCACCTCCACTCCCACGCTCCACCACTCCACCAGCCACCGCACCACCTCCACTCCCACGCTCTACCACTCCACCAGCCACCGCACCACTCACATGTCCACTCCCATGTCCACTCCCATGTCCATTCCCACATCCACTCCCACATCCACTCCCACTCATCCTCTCTATTTCACTCAGTCACAAAAAAACAAATATAAACAAAAAGGATACACTCACAAAGTTCTTTCACAACAACCATACAAAATGTAGTGAAACAAAATATAATAATACAAGACAACTCACTCAATAATCACCAACAAATCACCAACTCTCTCCTACTACTACCACCACCATCTCCACTCTATCTCTCCTCTCCTCACAACTGCACCCATACACGCTGAAGAAAATGTGCACTTTATATAGGGTGTCCCTCAAAAATCGTGGCGTGAAAGTGTGATTAGAATTGGTGTCATGTGCTTGGCTAATTTCCTGACTTCATCTTGTCACCACGTAACCCCTACAGTACCATGTCCATACAAATCTATCTATCTATATATATATATATATATATAGATGACACACACAGTAATTTACTACGATATTATAGTGAATGGATTCATTCGTTACATGGACTCTCCCACAGATACCCCCAGGAAAGTCAGGGGACATACACGAACCTCAGAGGAGCATAATTGCGTTTGCGTGGAGATGAGCAAATTATTTAGAATTGTTTACATTAATTTTTTTAATACTATAAAGGAGCAGGGTGTCTCCGGAGCTGAATTGCATTGGTTTCAGGTCCGGGGACCCCCTACTTCAGGAGATACAGGCCCCGTTATGGGGTGCCGGTATCCCCTGTACTTTTTAAACTTCCGCGTCACGTGACCGGGACATTTCAAATCTGCAGGGGATACCGGCACCCCATATCAGGGCCTGTATCTCCTGAAGTAGGGGGTCCCCGAGGCATAAATCAATGCGGTTCAGCTCAGGGGCCACCCTGCTCCCGCACACTATTATTAAAATGTACATTAATGCAGCTTCATTACTATATCAGATAGACGCTACGGAAAGGAATGATTGTTTATTGATATGTGTGTTTTGACCATAGTGTACATGAGCAGAGGGTCTCCGGAGATGCACCGCATTGGTTTCATCCACGGGGACCCCCTACTTCAGGAGATACAGGCCCTGATATGGGGTGCCGGTATCCCCTGCAGAATTGAAATGTCCCGGTCACGTGACGCGGAAGTTTAAAAAGTATAGGGGATACCGGCACCCCATAACGGGGCCTGTATCTCCTGAAGTAGGGGGTCCTCGGACCTGAAACCAATGCTGTTCAGCTCCAGAGACCCCCTGCTCATGTACACTATTATTCAAATGTATTTATTTAGTGTATGATCGCCGTAACAACCTTGCATGGAGATTGCAAATCTCCATGCAATTGTTACATGCAGCTTTTTTTCCTATCAGCTAGCGTACGGGAAGTTTCAGTGCGCTAGCAGAGGGAAAAAACATTGTACGCACCATAAGCCAGTTTTGGGCATGACCGATAGAAAATGCACTGAGGGCCTTAGTGAATCGCGCCACCAGCTTCGTTTTTTATCGGACATGCTAATTTTTTTCAGGCCGGCGTGAAAGTTCGGAGCTTAGTGCATAGCCCCCATAGCGTTTTTATTAAAGTGTGAACCTGCTACTCTTGATGAAAAGTACAAGGTCATGTTAAATAAAGAAAGGTAGTGTTTCTACATTGTATTTTGTATTCAAACACGTGTGAAGTTCATGGCATGCGTGGGCAAAAACACTGTACAATGCTGTACATCATCTTTAATAAATGCAATAAATAAATAAACGAGTCCTAGTGTACAGATGTAGCAAGACTTATTGTTTTCGGTGCCACACAAAACAAAGTGTAACTCCCTGGCATTTATTTGCAATTCGTAGCTCCGTTACTGACTCCCTACAATAATACTTTTTAGACTGCTAATGCTAAAAATCACTGAGAATTACAGATGCAGTCTCCTGTATTCACAAGTGATTCACTCGTTATTCTCTGCGAACCCTAGCGTTACCACGGCCAATCACACCTGTGTTTAGCGTTGTTGATTTCTTTGAATTACCTGGATTCTGATTTGTTTGGGTGCAGTTCTTCGCGTATCCGCCAGGTGGCACAATGAATCCCCTTTCCACTATCGAGTGCAACACAGTTACTGTACTGTATGTGTCAATTTGCAGGTGTTTTAAAAACCAGATAAAAAGAGAGTCCACAACAGTGATCCATTGTAAAATGACCTTTGTCGCTGAAGACGTTATCAAATTTAGCCATTTTCATAATTTAAGTATCTACAGTAAACACAATGTTGGGTACTTTATTCTCAATTGCTATGCCGTTCAAATGCTGAATAGACTGAACCTGTACACTCAACATCATGCCAAGTCTTTATTCAAAACCGAACGTCAGTTACGCATATCTAATATTTTCTGCAATTAGTGCTGGAACACATAAGAAGGGGACATTAGCAGATATATCATCATATCATTGAGAACTACGATTTAAAAATATTTTCACCTAATCATCGTGGGTGGAAGCATTCGATAAGGCAAACTTTAACTAATGAGGATTGTTTTTTTCGCACTGCCCCTCCTGAGGGATATAGCAGGGGTCATTGGTCTGTGCTCCAAGGTTTTGCCAGTATGTTTGCTGATGGAACTTCAAAGGGAGAAAGGTCGGGTTTAATCCATTTAAGATTCATATTTCCTGACCCCGCAATGTACCAATCCTGTTTGCGAATACGATTGCAATAACGGGCCGATTTTCACTGACGTGACTGAAAACCTTGTGAACCTGCCTGATTACAATCCTTGCTACCTGACCCCACCTGTCAACAATGATTGCTACCTGGCCCCATCTGACTACCGGCTTCAGAAGTCAACAGCCAACTAGCTTCTATGCACAATACACCCCGGCTTGCCAATAGGATTGCAATAGCTGGCTGACCATTGCTGAAAACCTAGTGGACCCGCCTGATTATAGTCAATGCAACCTGGCCCTGTCTGACTACCAGCAGTCACCTGACAACTATAATGCAGATGACATGAGTGACCCTTGCTTCTACGCACAATACACGTCTGTCGTTTGTTAATCTCCACCCAGGTGGAAAAGTTTATAATAAAGGTAAATATAATGTACTCTACTGCAGGGGAGCGCAAACTTTTTGTGCTGCGCCCCCCTGTCTCTCTGCCCCGGCTCTCGCGCCCCCATGCCTTCCTTCAGCCGCGTCAGATGACGCTGCGTGGGCGTGTGACGTCAGGTCACATGGTGCCGCGGCGTCTATTGATGCCGCGTTGCCATGGTGACGCAACACAGACGGCTGAATCCCGGTAAGTAAACAGTTGCAGGGGCCTCACGCGATCCCCTGGCATTTAATTTAAATGCCTGGGGGAAGAGCGCGGGGCCTCTGCAACTGCCCGTGCCCCCCCAGCACAATCTCCCGCCCCCCCTGGGGGTCGCGCCCCCCACTTTGCGCACCGCTGCTCTACTGTACAGTGTTACACTATATAGTATTAGCTTTAATTCCCAATGACACTACCGTAGTGTACAGTATTTTTGAAGACATTTCACCATATAGCGCAAGTTGACGCATGTGCAGTACCGGAAATAATAGCATAATGTTTTTTTCCAGAAAAGAAACTTTGAAATCCAATAGCAAAAGATGAGGATGAAGTTCGATGGAACTCTAATTTCAATTTTTTTTAAACAATGCCTTTTTTACTTGTACAAGGAAAAAAAGGGGTACCCCCCTTCTGTGATGCTCACTAGGAGAAGACTTTGTCTTTAAATCATTAACCTCTTCATAGCCACATACAGTTTATAAGACACAGGATTCCATACGTCCATAAATGCAAGAAATTCCCATATACACACCACTAGCCTGCTGTAGGTATATCTTATGTGGTGATAAAGGGTGGACTGATAACATGAATGAAGTAACGAATGTAAAGTTACTCACTGCTGACCTTGTAGGATTTCCTGGTCCTGTCGGCATGCTCCTGCCTTGAAGTATCTGCAAACAAAGTGGGAAAAATGGCGGTGCATCTGCTGCTGCTGAAGATCACTTCTGACCAAAAAACTGCAAAGAACTAGGTGCAAAAAAGTTTATTAAAGGCACATTAAAAACAGCAAAAAATACTTCTGACGCGTTTCACGTGGAACCCCACCCTTGGTAAAGCGTGGGGTTCCACGTGAAACGCGTCAAAGGTATTTTTTGCTGTTTTTAATGTGCCTTAATAAACTTTTTTGCACCTAGTTCTTTGCACTTTTTTACTTGTATACAGTCCGTTAGTATTATCAGCTTCCCACTTTAAAAACTTTGCCACGCTAATATTTTTGACAACACACTACAGTATGCACTGTAGTACTGTACAGTATGTGATCGATTCAATTACTGCACATGTCATAGCCTGTACTAAAATTTCACAACAGGATTGTTTTTGCTTTTACATTATTCAACTTCCTGGTAAATGGGAAACACTACTGTACAGTATGTTACTGTTTTCTTTTATCAATGATGTTGCATTTTGCATTTTGCAGTATACAGTAATTAAACTTTGCATGTGTCATTAATTCGGGTATGAAACCCCAAAATAAATATGTATAACTAAATATATGAATGAAGTCCTGCATTGTGATTTCTCAAGAATGACTTCACTGCCAATATTAATTTCAAGGAGAAGCTTGTGGGGAGCGCAGGTTTCACCATATATATAGGGAAGAAAGTATATAATAGTGCAGTATATCTAAACAAATACAGCAATTTAAACAGGAATCATGATTGGGGACTCACATTCTCCCAGTGGTAATACAGCATTGAATAGCAAATAGTGTGGTGAGAAGACTCAGCAATATGCAGGGGGATCTTGCTTGTATACACTCCCTGATGTCAGCAGGACAAACCCTCAACAGAATGAAAGAAAGACAACTCTAGTGCAACATTGTATGTTCACTGATGATATATTCAAAAACGGCAATTGTTATTGCACTTACATGAGCAACAAGTGCTTAGACATGTAACAATTGATGCGCAGCATAGGTGTACAGCATCCACCCCTCTCCCGAGGTCGCGCCACTTCCGGTTCGGCCCGTCGCGTCACTTCCGGTTTCGTGATCGAACACAGAATGGATCCACACGGGTTCTGGGGCATTCAGGGCACACTTCTGAACTGCTGCTGGTTCACTCAACGCGTTTCGCTGGCGTGGCAGCTTCGTCAGGAGTCCGATCTGTAGCTTAACGTTCCATTGTACATATATATACCCCTAATTGGTTCCTATTGGATGATTAATTATTTTAGCACTTCCTATTGGCTGAAATAGTTCCTGGTGATTGGCTGGTGGGCGGGACTACCCGAGTATGCTAATATCACAGTATAATACATAATACATATTAAATATATAAATTACACAGTTTTATTTAATACAATCATTTTAAAACATTACTAATCTAACTTAAAACTAACTAATACATAGAGAGAACGGACTAATACATAAATATTATATAAAAAAACTAAAGACTTCACTGCCAATGTTAAAGCCAAGGAAAAAGGCATTCTACAGTACAATACTTGATCTCCACACCTCCCCCGGCCATGGGGGTCACATCACTCGACGTAAACTAGGATGGATTTATTTTGTCAATGAGAGAGGGGGGATTAGGATGAACTATTGACTGTTATTATACCCACAGTACAATAAACTTGATTCCCCCCCTTCCTGTAGTGCTTCATTGCCTGTGAAAGAAAAAAAATGCCTGCAGGATTAGGAAATTGAAGGCCTTGACTGTGTAACACTTTTAACAGGCACACAAAATGAATAAACTATAACTAACTGTACCTGTAATCTATAATTAATTATTTTAAATAATAGGTAATGCACACATGTCTAATACAAATAATGCACATACTGTATATAATATATACTGTAGAAAGTGGAGAGTAAGCGCAGATATAAAATGGTTAACGTTCAATAACATTACCTGTAATATAAGGCTAACATTGAAACAAGTTATTGTCAGTAAAATACTTTCCAGCAGTATACTTACTGTACCTGTACTTACCTTACTACAGTACAGTCCAAAGATAGGAGAAAGTGTCCAGAACTCTTTGATTCTGTGCTTCCCGGTGATTGATTAATGATACGGCCGTGCGTTCCGTGATATGTAAATTAAACACAGAGAAACATCATAGTGCAACAACGCTGAAAAATTAACATGTAACTATCACTACATGCAATATGACACAGACAAATCACTGACAAGACATATAGTAACACACAACACTAACAGATAAAACAATATAGCAAGGCTATGGCGCAGGGACCAGGGACAAGTGCGCAGCGGCAGAGGGGGTCACTAAGAGAGAGTGCTGAGGAGACTGTAGGAAAGAGAGAGAAAGTGCGAGAAATACAGACTGAGGAGAGAGACATCACTCAGGCGAGAAAGATACATCACTCAGGAGAGAGAGACATCACTCAGACGAGAAACAGATCATTAAGGACATAGGGAGAGACAACTCAGAAGACAGACAGGAGAGCGACATCAGTGTTGAGCAAGGGAGGGGAGGGACATCCTTCTGGAGAGAGGGGGAAGAGCTGAGCTGCTGCTGTGTCCAGGGATCTCGGGAGTTGGCTCACATTTATCATCCTGCTGTCAGGAGTCTGATCCCAAAGCTGCCAGAAGAGCAGGTGAGGGGTGGATTTATTTGGCCAATCAGAGTCACTGCAATGAAATAAAAGCAACCAATCACTAGCACATCTATAATCCCTGAAGAAGTGACGCACAGGCGCATGAAACGCGTAGGGTCAAAGTTCATAGCTATGCTCGACGGGACTGACGTGAGCAGCGTGACAGGCTCGCATCACACCACCAAGCAGGAAGAGGCTTCAACCTCAAGATCCGCCCCCCAGTGTCGGAGTATCCGTCCTAGGAACACAGGACAGCACTGGAGTGCTTCTACGAACACTACAGTGCCACCGGAGGACAAGCCGACACCTCTCTGCGGTTGGATACTAGTGCCTGTATATGTCAACCATCTTGTGAGTAGGGTCCTGGTTTTAACCCACCAGACCAGCGGTCTCACAGTCACCCGCATAATTAGCAATTTTATTGTTTTTAAATTTGTATTAAATTAGCTTTTTTCTATATTTCAGCCTTGCTATATTGTTTTATCTGTTAGTGTTGTGTGTTACTGTATGTCTTGTCAGTGATTTGTCTGTGTCATATTGCATGTAGTGATAGTTACATGTTCATTTATCAGCATTGTTGCACTATGATGTTTCTCTGTGTTTAATTTACATATCACGGAACGCACGGCCGTATCATTAATCAATCACCGGGAAGAACAGAATCAAAGAGTTCTGGACACTTTCTCCTATCTTTGGACTTTAAAGACTCTTACGTCATGGACTTGAAAGTCGCCGGTTCTTTTTTGTTTATATTTACCCTCTCTGAATTGTATCAATCAGTTTTGTACCAGGCAGCCTAGCCTACATTAGGGGTTAATATTCCTAATTAGGTCAAATCACTATTTATTTCTATCCTAGCGCTTATACACACCACCTTTCTCTCAACTACAGTACAGTACCTTACTACATGCCAGTGGCCTGCCCATTACGCTGTAAAAGTACGGGCAAAACGCTGCTAATAGGTCAATATAATTGTTGCATTTTTATACGGTGAATATGTCGTTCCAGAAACTCAGTATTCCTTTTCTTAATTCCTCTTTGTTGGACAGCTTAACAACCTTCATCGCATGCCAGACCAATTCTATTGGGTTCAAATCTGGTGATCTGGAATGGGAGGAGAAAAAAATGGCGAATTAGTTGATCAGATAAAAACTGTTTAAAACAATGATAAACCCTTACTGTACACTGGAACACTTACTCCGGTGGCGTCTTAACCCAGTTGATCCCGCCGGCAAGTGTATAGGTATAGAGGCAGTATGTTTAGGGTCATTATCCTAGAAAAACCGGAGACCACCAGATGGGAAATCATGCCTAATATATTGAGCAATACAGGTGACAATTTTCTCTTGAAAAAATACTTTGTCCATGATTCCTGGAACAAGAAAAAAAAACTATGAAAAAGATTAATATTGTGGTACAGAATACACAACAGTTGTAAAGTGCATAAGGCTGCAGCATGTGACTTTGTGCATTATTTTACCCTCAAAGATGATTATGCATCCTGGTCCACGTCTAGAGATCGCACCCCACACATGGATCTTCAGTGGGTGCTTGGGACGCGGCTTCAAAGATAGCCGTCCTTTTTTGCAGAATGCAAAAGTGGCAAATCTCTCAAAAGCAACTTTTGTCTTGTCAGTAAAGATGACATCATGAAAATTGTCGCCACTTTCGATCCATGCCCGTGCTTGGTCCACTATTTTTATCTTGTTGACCTCCCTTATCATAGGATACGCTCTGTAATGATAAGGAAGAATTTTACAGGGACTGTACAGCAAACCACACTTTTACCTAAAGTACAGTACTGTACGACACTTTAGCTGTACTGTCCTAACTACTGCACAGTAATTACAGTACAGTATCAACCCTGTTGTGTCACTCTGCATACTATTGCAATATACTGTACATTAATAGAGTAAGACACTTACTTTACACATCCATATTTCCATTCCAATTGGCGTCTCATGAACCTGATGCTGGTCTCAGATTCTGTGATATTGTGACTCTTCTCTAGAATAGTCTTGGCTGTTTCTGCACAGCGCTCATCATTAGCCTCGCTTATTTTGTCCACCAGACGCTTTGCTGTCCTACAGTTTAAAGGAAACGAGAACAATTTGTTAGGCACAAAAATAAGTCAAAACAAATACATGTATTTGTATACAGTGTTCTAAAAATAAATTAATAGAAAATAACTAAACTAAAATATGCATTTTAATATGCAAGATGCTTTTAGTCATAAAATCAGCAGTAGAAAAAAAATACCTTTAATATTTTCATCTAAAACTAGTACAGTAGTTATTAGTCTTGAATCCAATTGCAAAGAAAACAAAAAAAAAATACATTTGGATATGCAACAAGCTTATACAAGTACTGTAATACAGTAATTACAGAATGAAAACAAAAATACTTGCTCTGTTATGACTGGGGGACTCCGCTTTACACTTTTTGTCTTACTATGGGCATGATAGCTGACAGTGCTTTTTGCTAAACCGAGGCCCGAAGTAACTAACCATCGTTGGATCTGTAAAATTCTGTGTCCTTTCTTGTACATATCCTGTATTCTCATGCTGAGATCCTTCGAAATCCTTTTCCTCGGCATCGCTGCTTTAGAAAATAAATCAAACACAGAGGAATGTACCTGTACACTGGCGACACACTTTATTCGAGCTCGGCTAGTCCCACGAATTCGGGTATAACCGGGTGTATTGAGGTTTGTGACTGTTTTCTGCCCGAGTGCATTGAGGTATTTTCCAGGCAGGGATTGAAGCATTTTATTCCCGCTGGCTGCAATACTGCACAGTATATATATATATATACTGCATTACAATTCATGAATTTATGCCATCTGGTAGACACGCGAAGCATTGCAGCCTATTAAATCCTAATCATTATCATTTAACAGATCAGCCGCCCGTCAGCCAGGCATGAACCCAGGCTGGGAAGGCAAACACAACGGGGCTTGTCAGAGGTGAGGAGCGGCGCATTCCAGGTATCTGCCAGGTACATACTGGGTATTTGCTCGAATAAAGTGTGTCGGTGCAGTATATTCAATGTGTATTCGATGTATATTCAATGTGCATTGAATCAACAGAAGTGATGGTGCATTTATAATGTAATGGACTTTGCTCGATAGGTTTAGTATACAGTACACCCACTTTTAACACCTGCAGCTCGTGTCCATGCCCGCCAAACAATTCAAATATGGACACAGTGCATAAAAGGTAACACAAATTGCATAGCCTCCCACACGCTGATCTCTATCTGAACATCTATCTTCCATCTGCATCCATGGATCAACCCCCGATTCTACAGAAGCATGAACCTGCTTTCTTCTGCTGTGCTGACCAAGAAAAAGTGAAAGTCGGAAGCTGTTTCCAAGCCAAAGCCAAATGCCTAAAGAAAAGGTTCCGAAGGCTCCCAAGGCAAAAAAGCCTGGCCATTTGAACGTGAAGAAGAAAATGGCCAAAATCGACCTTGATCAAGTTCATTGGCCAGGCCCCAAAAGTGCCCCTGCACCCACCAAAGCCAGTAATGCCGATGTTCATCCCGAAGTCCGTTGCTCACCTCCGCCAGCACCCAGCCACACCGAAGTTCTTCCCGAAGTCCCCTGCTCATCTCCTCCAGCAACCAGCCATGCCGATGTCTGTCTGGATGACACCAGAACTCCTTGCACAAGATCCAGCTCTGTCACCCGCATGCTGGATGTTTTTAGTGGTATCGAAATGACTGACCACTCCATAGAGCAATAGAGGGGAAAAATGGAGGCCAAGATGGATCGTCTTTTGGAGCGCGAGGAGAATATGGATAGGTGCATGGGTGTTCGCCTGGATAAGATTCTTTGCTTGTAGTGCCTGCCCCTGTATGTCCGACACAGGAGCAGGAGGGTGACCTGGTAACCTGGGTGCCTTATTCTCCCCTGGAGGAACCGCATACTCCCCCCACCCTGGGCACAAGATCAGATGTGGTGGTCTACCTCCGAAATATGCCCAGTTCATCTTTAAACACCACGTCAGTTTTGAGATGTACAGCGAGTGGACCAATGATGTAAATTATGAGGGCAATAAACACATGATGAGTCTTCCTACAAATTTAAGGAGAACAATTATGGAAGAAGTAAAGCGCTATTTTAATTTTAACAGTCAACTTGTGAAAACCATTAGAGACAGCATCAATGCCCTTTTGAGGCACACAAGGGCTCTTCCCTGGAAGTCCTCCGACCTGTTTGATGACTACTAAGTTATACATTTATTTAAAAATATAGATGCGCCGCCAATGTTTTAAATCTAAAAAAAGACAGTTGATTGTTTAAAATTATTTCATTGTTGTGAAAGACTGATAGAGGGGGGGTCTCAAGGAGGGGGCGCTAGGATCTAAGCAGCGGTTTTGTTTGACTCTGTCAGCCATTTTGTCTGTCCAGGTATGAAAGAAGTGAGAATGTAGTTTTTGGAGATCGGCTTTCGCCTGCAGCTGCAAAAGAATCTAAACAGTCACAAGCACCAAGGGTTTCCATTTGTATATATGTTCAATAAAAGATTTTAGTTTATTATATTAGTGAGTGGCTATATAGGGATTAATACCCTAGGATTGAATCTTTCCAAGCCCTCTATTGGTTATTGCGAGTGCACATAGGGACCTTGGTTGCTTTCTCCAATTCCTATCCCCGTATGCACCTATCTTATCCTTTACATGCAAATAATATATATGGAGAGCGGTAGCACTCTCATTACGTTGTATAATTGTAAACTACCCTAAAATGGCCCATGTAGTGTATATTTTATACACATGCAAAATCAAAGTCCTACGTTTTGAATCATGTCATAAAAAATGACGTCTAAAATGGCTTTTCTTACATTTAAGAAGACTAGTAAAGATCTTCATAATACTAATAATTTCAGCCAAACATTTGGTAATCTCATTCCCAGAGCACTTTTTGTTATTTGTTAATTAAACACACAGTTAAAAGGAAAATATATAGGGATATTAAATTGGTGTCAATGAAACGTTTGCACAAATTATGTTTGTCACCAAAGTTTGTGTAAGTCATAATAAAATGCCTGAAACGTTTGTTGTAAAAATGCTAACAGGTCCTTCTGGGACGTAAATACTGTATATTAGTAGACAAAAACAATACATGTTTATATTAACATACTAGCTGAGAGACACGGCGTTGCCCGGGAGTCACACTGCCCCCCCCCCCACACACACACACTGTCCCCCCTCCCCCACACACACACTGTCCCCCCCTCCCCCCCACACACACACACTGCCCCCCCCTCCCCCACACACACTGCCCCCCCCTCCCCCACACACACACTGTCCCCCCTCCCCCACACACACACTGTCCCCCCCCACACACACTGTCCCCCCTCCCTCACACACACACTGTCCCTCCCCCCACACACACTGTCCCTCCCCCCCACACACACACACACACACGGTGTCCCACACACACTGTCCCCCCCTCTCCCCCCCACACACTGTCCCCCCCCACATACACACACTGTTCCCCCCCTCACACACACATACACACACTGTTCCCCCCCTCCCCCACACACTGTCCCCCCCTCACACACACACACTGTCCCTCCCTCCCCCACACACACACTGTCCTCCCCTCCCCCACACACACACTGTCCCCCCCTCCCCCACACACACACTGTCCCTCCCCCCCACACACACACGGTGTCCCACACACAGTGTCCCTCCCTCTCCCCACGCACACACAAAGCCCCCTCACCTCTGCCAGGACTCAAAGCACCGCTCCTCTCTCCCGCGCTCCTCTGATTGTCGCGCGCCTGGCCCTTCTCTGCTCTCCCTCCTCCCGTCCGGTGAGTGCTGCGCACGCGCCCCCTCTCTGCACCTGTGAGCGCGAGCCGCCGGGAAACGTGCAGCAGGGAAGGTGCAGGGCCTGTCCGTGTGACGGGGGAGAGTGACGGCCACCGGGAGGGGGGAAGGTGCAGGGCCTGTCCGGGGGGGGAAGGTGAGATGCGGTCCGGGTGACGGGGGAGAGTGACGGCCACCGGAAGGGGGGAAGATGAGCTGCAAGGGGGCCTGAAGCAGTGGTGTGAGTGTGTGAGGCCATGAGAGGTGTGCGGGGGTGGGCCAAGGGGGCCTGAAGCAGTGGTGTGAGTGTGTGAGGCCAATGAGAGGTGTGCGGGGGCGGGCGGGCCAAGGGACCAATGAGATTGCCGCTAGGGACAGGGAATACACCAGGGAAACATACATACATACAATGCTTTCAGAAATATATAGTAAGATAATGAATCTCCTCATAACAGGTGAGGAATGCAGATTATTGCACAGATTGCTCTTGAGAACACCCTTTGTTATGGCTTGTTTTAAATAAATCTGCCCCTGTCCCCAGTAGCATAAAACACAATCAGTTTAGCTAAATCCATAATTGAAGGTGCTTTGTGAATATATAATTTATAGAATACTTATATATAAGAAATCCAGGATACTTCAATCTTCTTACTCTCTGATGAACAGTTCTTGAAATATTTAACAATGCCACTATTTAACAGTGTCTTAAATTAAATACATTGCAAGTGACAGAGTGCATCAGATGCAACGCATCCAGTAAAACATTCTACAAAAATTGTGACGCAGTACAGTAAGACCGTAATACAGTACAAACTCTTTAGTAGGCACTCAAAGAGTGACATACATTTAAAGTGTGGGCATACTTAAACAAAGAGGTCACAATGTGGTTTGCCAGCATACTATATTTCTCTGTAAGTAACTGAACAAGAAACTCACTGACAATCAAAGTGGTGTCATAATATTGATAAAGCATCAGGAGGTACAGGCCCCAAATGAGGTTACAGGCTGTCTCATAGCTTGTAATAGATATGACAGAAAGTTATACAATGAATTAAGTGGGTGGTTAACAGAAGCAAAGAGAAATTAATACGTGTAATTCATTTGGGAAAAATAATTATTAACTGCAAATCAAGTAAACCAATAAGTCAAATAGTTTGATGTTATTGTAGTCTTACATTCTTACCACAGATGTTTGGAACACAAGGGAATAGTGCCGTCAGCCTCCATCCATTTATTGGTATTTCAGAAAATATTTCTGTTTTTTAAATAACAAGAAATTTTAACGGAAATTGTTTATTATTATAATTACAATTTCTTTTAAGCTGGCATAGAAAACAAAACAGTCCACAGCTATTCAAAAGTTGCAAAAAAAAACATTTAGTCCGTCAGATGGGCAATAGAAAACATAGTAACAGAAGCAACGTTTCAGTTCATAATGGCTCTTTATCAAGCTTTAAGGGTCATTGTGACCTAAAACATTGCTTGTGTTACTACTGTACTGTATGTTCTCTGCTGCTCATCTAACGGAATAAATGTGCGTTTTTTTGCTACTTTTGAATATACCAGTGCTGTGGACTGTTTGTTTTCTATTGTACTACTTTGGAGGATGGATGACACTTCCTAGTCTGACACGCACATAGATACCTCTTCTAGCAACTATTCTTTTTGGGAATTCCTGAGTTTTCTACAGCTGGAAGTAAGGGATTTTCATCCAATCTTCATTTCTTTTTTTTTCAGATGCTGTTTCCATTTGGTTTTTTTTGTGTGATTATTTTGAGGTATCTTCTGCAGAACTGTACAACTATGGTATGGAAGACAATAAAAGTCGTGGAAGGAACTTGATGTGGTTGTGAAGGCTGCTCTATGTGGCATTTAGTGACTGGAATACTCTTTTCTTGGCACAAGATGATGTGTAATAGACAAGGAAGAAGGAACAAGAGAGTGGATATCAGGAAGATAGATTTCTTTAAGTTATAGAAATTAGTTGTCAGGTCACCTTTAGATATGTGAAGGGTGAGAAGGCTCTCAATATGCAGTACAGGAAGTTCCATAGTTTAGACTCAACCCCCAAAAAGTCAGGAATGGAAGGCGTTCATTAGAGGTGCAGGAGAAACTATGGTGTCTACAGTATGTACAGATGTAGCAGGTGTTATTGTACCCATTGACATGTGCCAGTGGGGGCAATACTGCGTTGGCCAAGGCTTTTTTTGGATATGGCTAATTTTGACAATGGAGTCTGCTTCTGTTGGCGCCTTGAGTGTCCCGCTGCAATGCGCCAATGGGAGCAGTATTAACGTCTGCTATATCTATATCAACGTAGAGAAAAATGTGTTTAAGACACAAGTCCGGGTTTTGGAGCAGAGCTGCAGTATAATGTATGTACAGATGCAGCCACCAGTATCTGACCACTTGCCTAGGAAAATACTGTGGCTATCTCACAGTAAACACTGCAACATTTCTGTGAGATTCTGCAGCCCAACTAATGGCCCATCAGATTAACACAGCGGGGGTCCCTGCAGTCCCATTCAGATTTTCCAAGGCAAGTGGTCGTATTCTGGTGTCTGCATCTGTAAGAATAATTTTTTACATCTGATGTACTGTAGTATGTTAGACTTATGCTATTTCTGATATTTCAGGCTGAAATTGTATGTGGCCAATGCCGCTAGCCACCTGTGACGAGTGGCATCCAATTTCACTGAGGATAGGATGTAGTTAAGTGGGTTATTGTCTGTGTGCCCTACGAATGTTGCTCCATATACAGTAGATAGTTGTGCAGTTTGTCCACTACTTCCCATTTCAACGCAAGAAATGTGAGTTTGTGCACAGTGTAGTTCCAAACTCCGACTCACAAATGCCACTGGCCAGAGCCCCTCAGTATACTCTTGATACAGCACTGCTCCTAATCCCTCCAGATTGGCATCCACATGGAGCAGTGAGTAAAGACACTGACAGGAACTGAGTTTGAAGCAGAGAAACCTTGTTGAATTTCCAGTGCTCCTTGTGACCCTGGGCAAATTACTTTATCTCCCTGTGCCTCAGGCACCATAAACATAGATTGTAAGCTCCACGGGGCAGGGACTGTGCCTGCAAAATGTCTCTGTAAAGCGCTACATAAAACTAGCAGTGCTATACTAGACCATGCTATTATTATTATTATTATTATTATGGGTCAGCGAACGCTAGTACTGGCGCCTTTGTGAGATGGGCCTTTATGGTTGGAATGCCTCTTCACACTTGGATGTCCACCTGTCTCCAAACGGCTTGTTCATTTTAAAATAGTTCTGACTGGTGGCTCCAGCAGCCATACTGCTTCCTTGTGGTGGCTGGTAGGCTTTCATTAACTGGGTTAACAGCTACACTGTAGCCTAGGCCAGGATGCAATGGCCTCTAATTTAGAGAGGTCAGTTGCCACCCCTTTTTCAGACAAGATGTGCCCCACATAAATAACAGATGTCCAGCAGAACTGACACTTGTCCAGTTACAACTTTAATCCACCCTCGCTTAGCCAGTCCAGGACCGTCTTCAGATGGGCCTTCCAAGGTCTTTCCAAACACAATTAGGTCATCCAGGTATACTAGCACATCTAATAGATTCATATCCCCTATGACACTTTCCATCAATCTCTGGAAAGTGGCTGGGGCCCTTGACACTCCTTGGGGTATGCACTCAAATTGATAGAATCCCAATGGGCATATACAAGCAGTCTTTTCTTTATCTTGTACTGTATGCACTTTGGGATCTGATAATATCCACTACGGAGGTCCAAGATATAAAACCATTTGTCCCCAGTGATACAATACAATTAATCCTCTGTACGTGGCATAGTATATTGATCTGGAGTTGTCCTCTTGTTCAGCATGTCGTATCACATCCTCCACATCAATGAGGGCCAATCTCCACGACCTTTCCCTGAAGGGGTGGGCATCATAGAGGTGAATCTTGTGTTCCACTCCAAGCCATTTCTTCCCGTATCCTGGAGTATGGCTGTCTCCGAAATTGAACATATCCTGGGTCAATCTACCTCATGGGATTTGCTCGTCCATGCACTTCGGCAATATACAGGTGATCCACTACTGTACCTCTTCATATCCACAAATCATGGGTGATCTTGCTTCTCACTTCTACTTCTTATGTTTCCACTTTCCCCGGTTCCACGGATAATACCCTACTCTTCACCAACAACCCTCCTGGGTATCCTCCATATCGTGGACTATCTATTATGACAGTGTTACTTTCTAGTTATCCTACACTGTTGGGTGGCACTTGCACAGGGTGGGGTTCTGCCAATTTGACCCCCACCCCCAAGAGCCTCTCACTCTGAGCCATGTCCTTTCTCTCCATCTGCTAGTATGCCTTCAAACATAAGGGATGGCTAGTAAACATCCTGCCATAATCGCTTCCACCTATGGTCTGGCACCATTTTGCTAGTTGCCCCAAAATATTAGCATTTGTTCCAATTATGGCTCCAGTTTCTTCCTAGCTATGAACTTCAGGACATATAAGTGCCTCCACCATCAAGGGCCCTTCTACTCCGGTTATCTTCTTTGGAAACTCGAGATGCATACCCTAGATAAGGGTAGCTGGGGTCGCTGAGGCCCCACACAACCAGGCCCTCCAGTGGTTGCAATAGCAGATGCTTGGGGTACCAATTGTACCAGGGTTTAAAAATAATGGATACCTGTGACTCACTATCCAAAAGTACGTTGTATACTTGTCCTTCACTCAAGCTGATGGCCCCAGCAGCCCTGGGTAAATAAAAGGTACGATGAGCTTTTATGCACTGGGGCCCAGTGTGCTGCTTTACTCGGGCCCAAGTTTAATTTCAGAAGCAGAACGAGAGCAGATGAATTGCTTTACCGATAGATTCTCTCTTTTTGCAATCGATGGCATAGTGCCCTTCTTCTCCATATCTATAGCAGAAATCCGACCCTCCGATTTTAGGCTCAGGGTTTCTCCAAGGCTTCCTCCTCCATATAGAGTTTTTTCCCTACGAGGTGGCCACCGTGCTTCTCCCCAGTGTTCTTCCCAAGTATTCTCATTAGACACTTCTTCCATTCGCAAGGCTGTCATCAATTCCAACATCACCCCTGCGTGCCCACCTGCCCTGCCCAACCCTGGTCGCTCCTCACTTGACATATGAGGGTTCATAGCTCGTGGCTGTCCTACCTCAGCAGGCCAGATGCTCCTGAACCCCATTGACTATTTGCTGCCATACTCTTAGTGGACTGCCCTGCGGATGGGCGAGGCACCATCTGTTTTTCCTGATACCATATTTCTCATAGTAGCTCTAAGAACTTTGGGGGAGATTCTTCCACTCTCGGAGCAGTGTCATTGCATTTCTGGATCGTACCCCTGGATCAATTGTTCTAATCAGACGCAATCAACCCGAACAGGGGTTATACCCTTGTTCCTCACTACTTTCAGTAAAGCCACCTCCAGTCTATGCAGGAACTCGAATAATTTAGTACAGTATATACAATTCTTCCCCACTCTCGGTGGCACCAAACGTGTTTTCTAACGCCCGTAAGTACTCGCCAGGGGTGCTGACCTAATTTCCTTCTCTAATGGCTGATTATGTCAAACTTGGGCCTTCCGTGATCTAAACCTTCTTGTCCTGATCTGAGCCCCCCATTCTTGCACCATCTGCGTGACCTGCTCTATCCATCTTTAAAAATCGTCCTCACTGTTGGGAGTCGGACATACACCTGAGAAGATTCATAATCTCCTATAGTAATTATTCACCTCTCAGGAATTCATGGATTTCTACACCAATTGTCTCATAGCCGTGATAAGAGCCTTTGGG
Source organism: Ascaphus truei (assembly GCF_040206685.1). Classification (NCBI taxonomy): domain Eukaryota; kingdom Metazoa; phylum Chordata; class Amphibia; order Anura; family Ascaphidae; genus Ascaphus; species Ascaphus truei. The sequence goes on from NC_134484.1 coordinate 145,740,059, forward strand.
GAAGCTGGGGCATGTTCCTTGGAGGAAGTACTTCAGGGTACATCTCATTATGAAACTCTTCCATAGTAGCCCCTCCTCTAGCAAATAATGTTCAGACCTTATCTACTATAGTATGCTTAGCAACGATAGGTTTACACCCCACAGTGACACCCCACACCTCATGGTCCCCTCGCGCAATATTATCAGGTACTTTAGCAGGGTCAATATCTTCATCGCACATACACGATATGTAGGGGCCTATTCTAGTAGCCTCGATAACCCACATATCGAGGTATTTTCAGCCAAAATGCCTACTGCTATTCAGAAAGCCTCGATAAGTGGGCGATAAAGGCATGAATCGTGAATTTTGTCTCTCGTCCAAAACACATCACCAATCGAGCGGTGATAAGCCACTTATTGGCAGTTTCATAAATGTGTGCAATTCTAGTAGTCTCGATTAGGTTATCGAGGCTAATCGAGGCTCTAGAATGGCGATTTTCTCCCAATATCCTCACGCCAGGAAAAGTTGCGTGAGGCTGGGGAGAAGCTGCAGAGAGTAGGTACCCTCTGGTGGTTACATTGCACACTTTATTACCACCATAGTGTGGCAACTACCTCTACTAGTCAATACACCTTAGGGTTCACGTTATCATCCTGGTCCATCCCCACCCTATTTTTAAATACATCACACATGTTTTTTCTTTATTAATTATTAGTGTGCAAACCTCTTTTTTAATATTACTTATTAAATGTTATGTTTTAATAGTCCTGGAGTGCATCCAAAAATGAGCTTCTAGCTAGAGAGTGGGGGGGAAATCACCACACTCTCTGTTTGTGATATACAATTTATCTAGCTCATTGGTTGCACGCTTTGCCAATCTAGGCATTATCGGATGCAAATCATTATTTCATATTATTACGTATTAGTGAGCACTATATATTTTCTGTGTTTTTGTGTTAACTCTTGACTGAGCCTGATAGCACTCAGGCTTTTGCAAATCTAAACTCTATCATGGCCGCCCCCTCTTTAAGGCTCCTCTTCCTCTTAGTCCCGCCTCTTCCACAGCCTTTATTATTGGCTGCTATCCATTAAAAGTCACATTTCCATGGCACATTGGAGAGAAACCTGCCACGGGGTGATTGTATCACACAGGGGCTGATATCACTAATGTCCATTATAGCAAATGCTATGCTCTTAATGAGAGAAAACCTGACTGCACATTATGTTATTGCCCTTTGAAGATACGCCATTACTATTAACATGACGTAAAGTGACTTAACAGAGCCTTAAGCATTTGAGCCTACATATGTAATGAAATGTGTTTTAAAGGCCTGCTGACACAAGCAGTAACTGAAATGGTAGCATAAATGATCAATTCTGCTGATGAGCTTCCATATACTCTTAAAGCAAAGAGGCCACATCACCACCACGTGCATGCGTTCTCCTAACAGCAAAACTCAAACACACATACTGACTAGTATGTGATAACTTCTCTCAGGGGGACTTGGGAAGAGAAGGACTTGAATTCAATTGAGGGAACTTTTGTGCAGGGAGAAATTGGGAAAAATAAACGATTTTCAGTTAAATATTAGGTAGTGTTTCTGATGAAGAAGAGCGGTGGCTAGTGATGTTTTCTTCTCATTCAGAGAAACTGGTTTTCTCTTTTTTACTGACCTCTTATTTTGAGGCAAATTTTGATAAAGTAAATAACAAACTTTATTCAACATATTACTGAAATGAATCAGAAAACTATAAGATGAGTACATTGCGTTCTATTTCGTCCCATGCCAAATCACCTTATAGTATGTTATCACATCTTCCTTCATGTTAGACTCTAAAATGCACATTATGCAGCTTCCCCATCCCTAGACACAACAATTTAGTATGCATAAACATGTTATGCGGTGCACTTTGGTATATTTCAATGAATTTGTTACTGTTAACAAACACGGTCCTTAAAGAGCACACAACTGCAGTAAATTCCAAGGCAGGCATAGGTCAGCCACTGCCATCTTCAGGCTAAAGGGACCTCAATGGCTGATTTGTTATCTCCTAAGCATCCTGGTAGGATAACAATTACAACATTTTAGGCTTCAATACAGTAGGATTACTAATATTAACAAACACAGTGATGAACAGAATGTGATACAGGTGCTTTCACCTGTCTTGAGGAACTCCCATACTAATACTGGTGCCTAAAACACAGTGAGATAATGGGACAAAGGAAAGTCATAGGGGGCTGGAATTTGGGAATATAAAAAGGACCAACTAAATCAAAGGTAAATGTGTTTACTTAATGGTTATAAAATACTTACTACAACCAGGGAATGATTAGAAACTTGTGCTGTCCATTAACATTTGTTGCTTAAATTGTTAAACCGTTATTGCTATTACAGTAGATTGAAAGAAAAGCCTCTCCATTTCCATGACATCTATCAATACTTTTGGTCATGAGGTGACAACTACACCATATCCTTCAGGTCTACTACGTGATGTATGTCAAAGTTCTAATAGCTCTATTGGTCCTAGAGAAGTGTACATTTGTTAACGGTTGTGATGCCTTTAAGTGGATCAACAAGAGAGTTCTGAACCGTACATATAAAGATGACATGTGAGATTTTGAAAGTCCTGCACAATACAATTGAATCTACTGTATGAGAAACTCATGTTGCCCCATAAAAAAATTATTGTGGGAGAGGCGCATGCGCGACAACGGACTGAATGGCTGCTTGAACATTCAGCTCCGTTTCCAGCCGACGATTATCAATAAATAAACACATCCAAACCTGGCGGATTTCACTGAAAACTGACCACAGAGCCCCCGGACACAGTCAAGATGTCAAAAGGGACAAGATCAAAGCGCCCCTCCACAGTAATGACTGATTACTATGGCAAGGGAGATCAACCACGCGCCCGCAGCCAAGAGGGCCCCCCGCCAAGCGGGTCCGACTCAGAGGCAGAGGGAGAGGGAGATGAGGATAGCGGGAACAGAATCATGCGGAGACGCGATATGCAGGAGTTCTGCACAGATATTAAAAGATGCCTGCAGGCTGAAGTGGCGTCCCTGAGAGCGGACATAAGCAGCATTGGCGCCAGAACGGACTCCCTAGAGAGGAAGCTGGACACCACAATAAAGTCCCTCCACAGAACTGACAAACAACTAGCCCAAGTAAAGGACACTATCCAAGACCTCTTAGACAAGCAGGAAGATGCTGAAAACCGAGAGCGTCGGAATAATGTGAGGATTAGAGGGGTCTCAGAAGAGGAACTTGACCCGGAGGACTTTGTGGGCCGGTGGCTAACCCAATTGATGCCGGATAAGACGACCCAGGAGCTGCATCTGGACCGGTGTCACAGAGCCCTGAGATCCAGGCCACAGCAGGGAGACCCCCCGCGGGATATCATCGCCCGCTTCCATTATTTCAAAATAAAAGAACTATTTACCCAGCTGACCCGCAATAATCCTTCTTTTGAATCACAAAAAATTCAAGTTTTTCAGGACATCTCCCCCACCACGTTATTAAAAAGAAAACAACTTACCCCAATCACCAAGATCCTCAGAGATGAAGGGGTTAAATATCGCTGGATTTTCCCCTTTGGGCTCCTAGTATCCAGAAACGGGGCATCTACAACGATAAAAAAAGCTGAAGATGGCGGAGCCTTCCTCACTAAACTGGGCTTGCAGGACAAAATTACAGAGGAAGTGGCGGGAAACAGAATAGCGCCGGATCCAACATGGCGGGAGGCGGGAAGACCCAACAAGAAAAATCGTGCCCGCAGTCCACGGTAATCGATCTACTAACGAGACTGAGTTCTATCACAGTTGGTGTTGACCCCCCCCCTACCCCCCGCTCTCCGCTCGCCTAAAAATACCCGTAGTAGCCCCTCTGAGACCCCCCCTTATAGCTACACCCCCTCCCCCCCCCCCACGGCACCCCCCCCCGGAGCCCAGAAGAGCCAAGGCCCTTTGGACTTGATGCACCACTCACCTGATCCACTGACGGCAGCGGAGGGAGACTGGCAGCCATCTTGGATCAGCTCTGGTGCCCAACTGAGGAGGAGCGGCCGCGGATGACGTCAGCAGGGAGGAGACTGCACTTCACGTGCGAGGGGCGCAGGAGAGATGCCACATCCAAGATGGCGGAGGTCGGGACGGGCCGGAAGAGGCGGGATCCGGAAGGCAACCCCGGAGGGGACCAAACACTATAAGGCGCCGAAGGGAAACGGCGCAGGAAGACACACTAATAGAGCGCACGTAGACAGAGAGAAGTAGGGCCCTAGGAGGTGGGACAAACGGACAGCACAGAGTGCAGCAGAAGCCACCACGCGGGCGGGCACCCCATACACTGACACCCCCGCTTCTGCGGCCGCCCCTGATCCTTGCGCTGACACCCCTAACGCTCCCACTGGCGCTTCGCTCACTGATACTCCCGCCCCTCCCGCGGACGTCCCTTTGACACCTTGACCCCTCGCGCTGACACCCCTACGTCCCCCGCTGGCACCCCTCCCGCGGATACTCCTGCGGGCGAGTCCCTTGAGGATACCTCTTAGGCGCACGGCAAACACCCCTACTCACGCTGACACCTCTGCTCCTCCCACAGACACCTTCACAACAGTAACGGAAGCCCTCTAAGTGAGGGGAGAGGGAGATAAAGGCGGGAACACCCGCTGAAGCAGGGGCACACACAGCAATAGCGAGAGGCAAGGGGCAGTAGTGAATGTAGACATGGGCCGACGGAGAGACCGGGGGGGCGGGAGTTAGAAGCCCCAAAACGGAGCTCTGGGAGGGGAAAACGAAAACAAAAGACAAAAACAGACAGAAAGACATAGGAGGGTGCCCTGACACACAGACACTTCAGGGGGGGAGATTAAGTTAAGCTTAGGGCAGCTAAGCTGAACTCAGGCTAAATCAAGAGGTAAAGAAACCGGGTGAATAATCACGGGATTTGGCAGAAAGTTTGGGCCGAATAGGCAGTACAAGAGGCAAATTGGTAAGGGGCTACAGAGGAAGGGGGGACAAGTTGATGAAAGTTACTGATAGAAGGTCAGAGTTTTAGTTTACATGCAATTTCTTAAGTATGCAGGTTGTTTAAAAGTCAGGTTTGGACTAACAAAGTTACTAGTTCATCGGCTGAGACGGCGGTCCTACAGTCGCCATGCGTGTCTACCCTTGGGCTGGGGCAGTCGCCCTAGAACCCGAGGAAGTCCTGGGGACGAGGCGGGGCAACACGGCCCTTTGGAGGAGGAAGGAGAGGGAGGACGTGTTCCAGAGATCCGCAGTCCCACAGGCAAGGGAGAGACGGCGGTCCTATGCCGCTGATCAATCTCCCCAGTTGATATGTGTTGTTTACGTGTTTTTTCTTTTCCCTTATGTGTCCCATGTACCTATTGTGTCTACCCTCCCCCACATCGTCTCCTACACGAGTGGTCCCCCGCTGAAGCCCTGCACAGAGCTGAGTACTGCAGAGGAACAGAAGCGGCACCGTAGCGGCCCGACACATCCAAGAGCAACATTAGGAAAACAAGGTCAGTTCCCCACACCAACATGCCTCTAACCTTTATATCCCACAACACTAAGGGTCTAAACTCCCCATGCAAACGAAGGATAGCACTCACTGATTACAAAAAAAAGGGAGCGGACTTCATCCTACTCCAGGAAACGCATTTCAGTACCACTAGCGCTCCCAAATATTTTGATAAACAATATAATCAAGTATTCCTATCCTCCGCTCCAGAAAAGAAAAGGGGGGTAGCAATCCTAGTCCATAATAGAGTAGGCCTAGTGGTGGATAAGGTAAAGAAAGACCAAGAGGGAAGGTTCCTGATGCTCATAGGATCCATCAATATGCTCCCCATAACAATAGCCACGCTGTATGCCCCTAACACCCATGAAGCAGAATTCTTTACGAAGACATTCGGCGTTATAAAAAAATTTAGCGAAGGAGCCCTAATCCTAGGCGGGGACTTCAACGTGGCTATGAACACAACCCTAGATCGCTCAGGTCCCCACAAGCGCAGAACCAACCCCCGACATTCCGCACTAGAACAAGGTCTGAAAGACCTACAACTAATAGACGCATGGAGAGAAATCCACCCACTAGAAAAACTCTACACTTTCTATTCACACCCACATGACTCATTCAGCAGAATCGATTACTTCTTTATCTCTAGCAGACTGGTCTCCGCGGTCACCCACACGGGGATCCATGATATTTCATGGTCGGACCATGCGCCGATCGAGCTAAGGTGCGCGCAGATAGGGCTGGAAAGGCCAAGAGCAAATTGGAAACTAAACGACTCCCTTCTAAAGATCCCAGACCTTGAGAGAAAGATCAAAGAGGAGATTAAATACTTCTTCAGTGAAAATAAAGACAGCGTTGACTCACACATAACCCTCTGGGAGGCACATAAAGCAACACTGAGGGGGGTTTTGATTAGTATGGGAGCCCGTAAGAAAAAGGAGCGTAACGCAAAAATTATTAAGGTGCAAACAGAACTAAAACAGCACTGGGAACAGCATAGGCAGTCACCTAATGCAGAGACCCTGCAACAAATTAAAGACACCCAGACTAAGCTGAATCTTCTGCTCACCTCCCAGGCTGAGAAAGCGTTAAGTTGGTCAAAGAGAAGATTTTTCGAGAAAGCAAACAAACCAGATACCTTATTAGCCAATATGATTAACTCCAAATTGCACAATTATAGTATCCAAGCGTTACGGCGCGAATCAGGGGAAATTACTGCCAACCCCAAGCAAATTGTACGGGAATTTAAAGATTTCTACGCAAAGTTGTACGACGGGGATAAAGTAACCAGATCACCAGCGAACAAGGTGGCCCTAGAGAATTTTCTAGCAAGTTCAAATATACCCTGTTTGGGCGAGTTGGACAGAGAGGTGATGGGTAGAGATTTTACAATGGAGGAATTATCGGAGGTTATGAAAAACCTGAAACCCTCTAAAGCCCCGGGCCCCGACGGGTACTCAAATCTTTACTACAAAAAGTTTAGGAAACAATTGGCCCCTTATTTACTACGTATGTTTAACCAAGTGTTGAACGGATCCCCATTCCCTAGCCAAATGCTCCAAGCGTCCATCTCAGTAATACACAAAACAGGGAAAGACCCGCAGGACTGTAAGAGCTACAGACCTATATCCCTCATTAATTCGGACATCAAAATCTATTCCAAATTACTGGCCAATAGAGTGAGTCTAATCCTACCCAGACTGGTGCACCCAGATCAAGTCGGGTTTATCCAGGGTCGACAAGCATCGGATAATACCCGACGGATTATTGATCTGATAGAAATAGCCAATCACAACGATATACCAGTTATGGCGCTCAGTCTGGATGCGGAAAAAGCGTTTGATAGGATAGACTGGCCATACTTGGAGGCCACGCTTGGAGCGTTCGGAATGGGCAACAAATTAATAAAAGCTATATTCGCACTATATTCGACCCCGTCGGCTAGGGTGACCCACCAGGGATTCGCTTCCGACCCCTTTCAAATTAAGAGTGGTACGCGACAGGGATGCCCGCTCTCCCCCCTCCTCTTTGCACTGTGTATGGAGCCGCTGGCGGCCCAGATCCGGGATAGCAAAGATATTTCAGGTATTGCCATCGGAAACCAGACGCATAAGGTGGCACTCTATGCGGATGACGTGTTCCTGACAGTATCCAGGCCCCTCACCTCTCTGCCGAACCTGTTTGAAGTATTGGGACGGTTCAATAGGGTCTCCGGGTTCAAAATAAATCAGAGCAAATCGGAGGCCATTAACATAAACCTCCCCAAACACGTAGAAAAATTAATTGCCCTTAACTTCAATTTCCGCTGGCAGAAGCAACAAATCAAATACCTGGGAGTCAATATCACAAGGACATACAATACCATTGGCCACGCCAATTACCCGCAACTGATGCGGACCCTGAGAGAGGATCTCCATAAGTGGGCTAAAAACAAGATCTCATGGATTGGTAAAATCCAATGCGTAAAAATGAATTTGCTCCCTCGCCTCTTGTATCTTTTTCAAACGCTCCCAGTGCCATTAAATTTGAAGGAAACTCTCTCCCTCCAAACTGAAATAGATAAGTTTATCTGGGGAGGCAAAAAGGCGAGAGTGAGCAAACAGATAATGCGCACACAAACGGGGGCGGGAGGGCTAGCGGTACCTTGTTTGTTGTCATACTATCGAGCGGCCCAATTATGTCAAATTGTGCAATGGCACACTAACCCCGACTCTAAAAGGTGGGTCGCGTTGGAACGAGAGGCATGCTCCCCATTGGAACTAGAGCACCTGATTTGGTACCCTAAGAAGGTGCGCAATAGCACCAAACTGCCGCTATCCTCAATGACCAACTCGCTGTTAATCTGGGAAAGCACAAGGCTCAAATATGGCCTGACCAGCAGGGCATCGGGCATGACACCAATTTGGAATAACCCCCTCTTTGCTCCGGGCCAGTCCAGCACAGAATTCTCTATCTGGAAACAAAATAACATTAAACGATTGATTGATCTGGAGGGAAGACAAGGAATAAAAATCTTCGAAATAGTAAAATCAGACTTCCATATCCCCAATGCCGAGCTCTTTAGGTACCTCCAGATCAGGGCGTTCTATCAAAAAGTTCAGCCAAAATCCCCTATGACAAATTTCGAAAAGCTCTGTCGATCAGGGACATCCACGGTGAGACTTACATCGCAGATGTATAAAGAAGTGACCGGTTCTAGCACGACAGTAAAGGACAAAACCAGATATATGACCCAATGGGAAACAGACCTAGGAGAGGAGTTGGAGGTAGAGGACTGGACAAAGATAGTGACGGCGACCTCCAAAAGTTCAATGTGCACGACCTTAAGGGAGAACGCATATAAGGTAATGATGCGCTGGTATCACACTCCCACAAAATTAGCTAAATTTCTGCCCAGTTACTCCCCATTGTGTCCAAGACAATGTGGACAGCAGGCAGATTTGTTGCACATGCTGTGGTCCTGCCCCAAAATCGTCCCAGTCTGGGACTCAATTAAAGACTGGTTGAACATTATCACAGGTAAACCCGTCCCATTAGATCCATGGCTGTTCCTCCTGAACAGGCCAGCAATCGGGTTCACCAAAGGGGAAAACAAACTGATAGCTCACTTTGCTATGGCGATGAGGGGGGAGACTGCAGCACGCTGGAAACAAAACATAATCCCTTCAATTCCAAACATTAGACATAGAATTTGGACGGTATGCCAGATGGAAATGCTAACAAGCTTGGTCAATGACACTGGCGAAAATTTTGAAAAAGTATGGGCACCGTGGTTAGCCCAGAAAGAAATTCGGGGAGTGGAGAGGTCCTCAATTTGGCTCTAATAGGAACAAATGCGTTCTCCCTTGCGGGGGTGCTTAACGACGGAACCTACAACACACTAAGATAGAGGCCCCCCCCCCCACTCCCCCCCCTCCCACCCCAGAACCCCATATGGCCAGGATGGGACACACAAGACAATGAGAGAGACAAATCAGGTACGAACCAGACGGCCTACGGGGTACGCAGAAAGTCCTCAGACGCAGAGAACCAGCATGGGGGAGGCAGAAGCGGACCCACGGAAGGAGACCCCCCTAACTCCCATACTCCCTCCCCCCCCCCCCCCCCTCCACTCTCTCTTTCCTTTTTCCACTCCCCTTGTCTGTCTTCCCCCCCCCCCCCCCCCCCGGCTCCTAGCCGGAGATCCCATCCCCAGTATGTCTGTCGGTCTTCCCAGTTTGTCCAAAGACATCCACCAATTTACGAAAAGGATTGTCACATGCAGTAAACTGTTACGGTACGCTGCCGAGAGATTTTCTACTGTATGTATATTATGTACTGCACAAAATACAAAATAAAAATTTTAAGTTGAAAAAAAAAAAAAAAAATTATTGTGGGAAAGAAAAGCTCACTTCATCTGTACCTTTTGTACAAAATAAAAAGTTATGATGATCCCCACAATGGACTAAATGGTTAGTATTTGTTCTATACCCATATCCCTTTTTTTGTTATTAGTGTTGTATTGCAGCATTTATTCAGGGCTAAAATAAATGAGATTTAGACAGGCCTTTGAAGGTAACGACATTCCTGGCAATCTAACCACTTGTACTTCTGATGAGTTATTAAGATGAGCCTATAGGCCTTACTTACTAAGCGGTGTTCAGCCACTCAAGTGAATGACTTCTAAGGGATACTACAGTTTAGCACCAGTTAGTAAATATGGCCCCTTTTCTCCAACTCCCTGTTAGGTCATAATGTTATCTACTAGGCCTTTAAATATGGAGTTGGTGGATGTGCTGTTTAAATCTTCTTTGTATAATACTGTATGAGAACATTTTTAGGAGCTTGATGCTAGTTTTTGTCAACTATTTTACTAATCTTTATTTTAGAGGCAACTCCTTCGTGTGAAAATAAATGCATTAAAGGCCCATGTGCTTTTAGTAATAACCTGCATACTATTGATAAAGTGAATATGGTATCATTGTGTGCATTAAACAACCATACAGTACCTCACAGGAAGTAATGCAAGGTGTCCAATTGCTGCATCAAGTTCCTCTGGCTGTATGGCATTTTGTTTAGATCATTGTTTTTCATCATTCTAGCCGGGTTCATGAAACATACTTTTTGTAACAGCTTAGGGAAATTTTCTGTATAACCTATTCACTTTAAAGAATACTGTATTGATCGGTGATATACTTTGCAAGGTCAATATTTACCTAGTCATTTTGGCTGAAGTGTGTAGGGAAGTAAAAGGAAAATGGGCCTGAGACTTACTGACATGTAACAGCCCGAATGAATAATGGATGCATGGTCAATCCCCTATACTCAAAAGACCATCAGTCTAACTTTAATGTATGAGATAACTAGCTATATCTGTTGTAGATTTATCACACTAACCTTAATGCATTTGCTGAGCACATTAATATTTCAAGATAGAACAATGACAGAATCTGATGATTTATAGAGCTTTTCCTTGGAGAAACCTGAAATGCATATCGGAGCTTAAAAATATCTACTGTTTAACCAGGTCACGGATGTCAAAAATGGTAACATTTATCAAAAATTGTCAGCTATTAGACATCATAATGATGTCTGCAGTGTCATGGTAGTAAAAATATTTTATAATTCTTACACATGTTAAATTGTTATTTTTATATCTTGAATCTTGGTCACATTGCTATTGAGTTGAATGGTGGTAATAGCACTGGCTATGATGTTAATAGACCAGTTTTTAATTAAAGTGTCATTTGACTTTATACAAGTGACTTTATTTTCCTCACCAAGGCTCAAAAATTAATTGTAAATTACTCGAAGCAGGGGCAGGGGAGTAATACACATATTGCTGTGCTGGGAGCACTACAGTATATCAGAAAAACTATATTGTTAAATATATGGGTTTGTCTAATTGCATGTTAACTATAAATGCATTGTTAGGAATTGTGATAAGGATTAAGAAATATTATATAGCATATTTATTGCCCTAAAAAAATGTTCCATGCAAATTGTACAGTATGTTGTTTAGTCACAGGACTGATTGTAAGGATACAAGTAATATTGTTTCCGTGGGTAACATTTAGCTGCCATTATTCATATTCATCATCTCAATGTACATCTGAATTATTTCTTAAATAAAGAATATTAAATACGTATCCTCATGAACCTTAATTTGTCTAGTGCTTCATTGTTACACAGTTTTAATATTGTCCTTAATTTACTGAAGCAATGATCTATAATTTTATTACTGTAATACAGTAATTATTTAAACATGTTTAAATATGTTTTGCAAAGCTGTCACCATATTGGAGATATTCTCCTGTGTGAATACATTCAATATTTGATAAAAAGAATCCCCTGAATTTAAGGATTGGACATTTTTTTTTTTTATACAAAGGTTTATGTTTTACTAAAACACTTTAATTGATATAACTTACAAGTCTGCAACATTTGTCCGTCTTGTTTGATCGTAAATTAATAGAAAAGTAAAACTCAAGCTGAGAAAAATTACTGTTAGTTACAGTTTTGAATAATTTTACTTTTGTGAAAATCTTGAAATTGTCCTACACATTGTTTACCTAGGAAACGCAGAATATAGATGTATGATATGATACAGATCAAAAATTCTAAATACTTATTTCCCATTCAGTATACAACAAGAGACAGGGGGTGCCCAATGCTGCATTTGAGTTTGAGCTTGCTGGGTATCTGTGTTAACCATTCAGTATACATGTAACACACTTTCCCTATGGGAGATATGGCGGCTACAGTGTGTGTGGTGTGTTACCTGTGGCTCACAGGAGGGCCGAGCCTCTGCTGCTGGGAGCCTGGGGTGTGTATGATCCGTCTGGTTACAGCGCCTCCACCTGTACGGGATCCTACTATGTTGGATAACCCCGTGACAATAGCCAAAACAATAATACACACACTTAATAAAATAACAGTTTAATGTATGCATAAAACTAATAACAATAACACCACGACCAGGCCAACTAGGCCTTGCAAGGCCATAACCCCACAATGTCCTCCAACCAATGTCCCCATCTGATGAGTTATACCCCCATCGTACTGAAGGGCCCTCGGGCACCCAACCACCCTGGTGTCCACAAGTAAAAATCCACCCAAATGTGTGAGACAACGCTGCCCACAAGAACTGATGGTGTATAGTTGGTGCACTTGTAGTACCTGCCCAGGTGCTCCTACACCCCGTTATGGCCGGAAGGTGAAATGGATCCACTGATCCCAGCGATATTGGCGTAGCCTCTGCCTCTACGTATGGTGGTATCCCGCGTGGATGGTTCCACCATGAAGATAGTCTCTGATATAGGGATCTGCTCCCAGATCACCAGATCACAAGTTCACCGCCGCATGCTTGCTGTGTCCCTCTCTCTCTTTTACTACAGGGACTGTGTCCCTAACTGATGGGCTGGTCCTTGCTGCAACCACAAGCTGAGGGGAGTTGGGTCCTAGCTGGGGCCAAGGGGAGTCTCTGGCCTAGTGCAGGGGTCACATACACCCTGCACACACAACCTACCCTATTCCTGTCCCAGCTGGTGTGTCTCCCAGCGTGCGAAATTTATCTTTCTTGTTGCAGGGGATGCTGGCAGCCCTATTGGTTGTTCTGCACCCTGTGATATCCATTCCTGAGGCTCATGGGACATGTAGTCCCTGTCTACCTTTCCCTATTGGCCTCCGCTTTGCGCTTCTCCTGTGAATGCGTGAAGCTCCTCCATCACCGCCGCACTCAGAGCATATCTGCGCATGAGCAAAATGGCAGCTCCCTGTACTTGTAGCTTCTGCGGGACTCTGGCTACCTGATCGCCACTCCGGAACACCGGCACAGCCTCAGGTCCCTCCCAACACTCACAAATGCGCGAGCACGCTGCTGCTGGCACCAGCGCACCCCCGCAACACTCCCGGCACCTGCCGGATGCACCCAACCGCCGCAGTGGAGGTAAGGGGGGCAGAGGAGCCAAGTGGGAGACCTGGCCAGTAGAGTACTAACAAATTTAACATGACTGGAAGATGGGTGGGAATGGGGTCGAGAGGGCATGTTGTAGAGGGAGAAGAGGAGCTTAGTAGTGACACAACTGCCTTAGTGACAGCAGAAAAAGAGTTGAGGAAGGCAGGAGGAGAGTTAAGAAGAAGAGTAGAATGTGAGGAGGACAGAGAGGGCGATGTCTTGACAAATGGAATCCAGCTTTGTCTTGAAATAGTCAGCAAAGTCCTGAGTTGAAATGGAGGAAGAAAAAAAAGATAAACGACGATGGTCTAAGAAGCAAGTCAGACATAAAAGAGGCGGCATGGATTAGACTTGTGAGTATTGATTAGTGAAGAAAAGTAGGTTTGTTTAGCCTGGTAGAGGGCAGAGTTGAAACAGGATATGATACATTTGTAGTGAAGGAAGTTTGTGAGTATGAGATTTCCTCCTTCAGAGGAACGAGTGCAGGAATACAGGGTCTGGGGTTAGAAGGGCGAGAAAAGTTTTTGGGGAAAACCAGGTCTAGGTCGTGGCCATCTTTGTGGGTGCTTGCTACAATCTATTAATGTACAGTGATAGTAGTAATAGTTTAGTGTTGAGAAGTGAGTGACGACTTGGTAGTGAAAAGTTCATCAGATGTTCCAGAAGAGCATATTCTGCTTTCTGGCTAGAAGCACTACGGTCAAAAACGTTCTTAAATTCGGCTTTAAAGTCAGACTAATTCCCAAGAAGGGGACTGTTCTGAGCATATAGTGGTGTAGCCCACATAAGGGCATCCCCGGTCAGGTTACTAAGGATGAATCCAATTTTAGATTGATCATCTGAAAACAAGGTCTGACGAAAACAAAAATGTATTTCACATTGGTAAAGAAAACCTGAAATTTGTCCGATTTTCCATCCAAGCAGTTAGACATGGGTAAAGTCAGGACTGGAACAGCGGGGTGAGTAATCGCCACCTGAGCCATCTGTCTCTTTAAGGTTATAACTGCGCCCTGTAGCACAGCTTTCTCACTTGACCCTGCAGGAAGGAGACTTGATCCTGCAGGTTGGGGAGTAAACCCAGTAGGTACTGAAGTGTATTGCACATCTCTGACATAGCTCTTCAGGTGGACAATTTCTTTTTTACTTGGCTTCACAAACTATAAGGTTCAGTGGGGATATCCATGGGGAGGGTCAATAGTGTAGACTCACCTGTGGTAATCACGGAATGCTGGAGATAAGAGTCCGGATCAGCGGTGCAATGGAAAAAGCAGACAAAAGAGGTAGTCAGGCAAGCTAGGGTCAAGGTGGGCAGCAAGCAGGAGAATCATCAGATGCACCAGGATCAGGGCATACAGCAGGCTACGTGGAGTCAGAGGTAATCCGGGATCAGGAACAAGGAAGTGAAATTATATGAAATAGCAGGTAACGCAGCAAGAGAGCAACAGAACCTCACTCCAGCGGCAACGTTGTTATGAAGCAAGGAGTCTTGGATAAGGTGCCTTCTTATGGCCCATAGCGATCATGTGTTGCAGTCAGGACAGCTAAGTACTAAAGAGATGCTTAGAAGGAAGTTATTCCTGTACATGGGTCCTGACAGATAGGCAGTACACAGAGTGACGGGATATTGATCCCTGAGAACAGAGTGTATACCCACCATAGGCCTACTAAGATGGGGCATTTTGGACACTATGCAGTAAATTGACAATCTAACTATTACTAAGGGAAACAAGCAGGAGTACCTCCCCAGCAGAGGAGTGAGAGCTACCAGGGGAAGAAGCACAAGGTAACCATAATATTTGCCACCAGTTAATGTCTGGAGTGAAGTCTATTTTGTATGGCGAGCAAAGACAACAGATGTGAAAAAAGTTCTTATTTGTACTATAAAAGAATGTGGTGCCCACACTTATTCTATCTGCATATCAGCACCCAGCCTACATGGATCCAGCACCCTGAAAATGTATGAGAGACTGAGCACAGCCATGTATATATCAAACTGAATGAACCCTCTTTTAGAGCTGGGCGAGGAGGATTAGACATGTAGCCCCCCTGTGCCTGCAAGCAATACAGGCTGACTGACCCCTAGCAGGTTTCTCTCTATAGGACATGTGATTGTAGCAAGCCGTTAGGAAGGCTGGTGAAGGAGGGGGGACTGGGAGAGAGAGGGGTTATTAAGAGGAGGTGGCCATGGCAGTTCAGTCAGTTTGTGCATGACCCTGAAGGAGTTTGGGGAGCAATTTGGAGGGAGCGCTGTGCACGCTGGATGAGCATATAGAGTGAATACCCCAAAGGGCGTGATGGATGAGCGCATGCAGCAGAGCCCACAGATCAGAACCAGACTACAAGTAGCAAAGGAGAAAGAGACCACTGTGCAATGGGGCCCCAGCTGAGAAGGACTGCACGGCAGATCGTGAGTGGTTAAAAGACACAGCAGAGGATATCTCTGACTGCTTTCATATTGGTACTAAAGCAACATTGCGAAGCACAGGCCTGCAATGCATCCACACTATCTAACGAGCTCCAACGGGTTTTCCGGCACCACCCTAAAATATAGGCCAGTACTCCAGCACTGGGATACCCGACAATGCTAGACTCTATGGGCCTCATGCAGTAAGCGTTGATAAGGGAAATATGGCCATGTTATAGCCAAAATTGGGTTTGAGATTCAGTAAGCGCCGATAAGTGCTTCATATCGCCAGGTTTCGGAGCCGATTATTTGGTTATGGCCAGTCGCCTGCCGATAAGCCTGTTTTCGACACTGATCGCCACTTTTTTAAATCGGCTGGATTCAACAAAAAAAAACAGCTTATCGGGGCTGATCGGCACTACGAAATTGAGATGTTATGGCCGATTTCTCCCGCCAACTAAAGTTGGCATTTTGGACGGGAGAACGATCGCTAAGGCTGCCGGAACGGCACTTAGAAAAAAAAAATCTTCTGTACATCAATGGAGTCAATGGAGCGGGGACGTATAACAGTATAGTACTGTTTACGTTTCATTGCTCACAATACAAGGGGGATTTGCATTACAGTGTGGGGGCATTCCCTGCATTGTGTCACAGCTGATGTGTCTTATTTGCATAACATTCGACTTTTACATGTTTGCAGCATTTGCGGGTCACATTACTCATCATGTGATGATGTGGCAAGGGAAAATACTATACTACACTCTTAAAGGAGAACCTCACATCATATCACACATTTTACTCAACTCAGCGACAATTATTTACATGATGTCACACATGTCACACATGTCACTCATACACAGTATATTCAACTTCCTTTACATTACACAATGCTTGTAATGTGACACGCATCTTTAAACGTTCATGTACATCTGTCTTCTCATGTTTACATATACTTTTGGGTCCTCCCTATTTTCATGACGTCACTTATTGGACGCTCAATCACATTGCATGTTTACATTGTAACCGTTGCATTACAAGCACTTCAACCTAACTTATACACACATGTACAGTAATTCATCATTGGGACACCTTGTAAACTCATTCTATACCAACTATCCTCCTTACACAAATGCATGCATATGCACACGACTATTCATTGTTGCCAACATGTCACAATAACATGGATAATTACACATGTTACACAAAACTTTTCCCACGTCAATCTCAGCCTTTTTGTCTCATTACATGACTGACTCTTGCGTTCACAAGTGTTACATGCATTGCACATGCAACTATTTATTTGCAAGCAATCTTTGTACAAAGCTTCACGTCACATCATTGCCAAATATCATCATTCCCTGCAGAATACACACAACAAATACTTAGAACAACAAGTGCACACAGCTTGCCACAGAAGTACTTTATTATGTTAATGTAACACCTTGCATTTTACTATGTCACCTGACATCATCACATACCTATTTAAAGGACGCACATTACCTGCTCATTCACAGCTACTCATTTCAAAATGTTGCGAATGTTTAGGAGACGCAGGAACATTCTTTTCTATGACATGCTTGATGATGAAGACAATCATATAGGGCAAGGGAGGGACACACCGAGGGACAGTGACAGTGACGCGGATACGACAGGGACAGGGAGAGGGACAGGCCGAGGGACAGGTAGAGGGACAGGAGATCAGAGGAGAAGACAGAGGAGACAACTTGTGCCTCGTCCGCGTCTGTACAGGGAGAGAACCCTGTTAGATGGGATGAGTGAGGAGGAGATTGTAAGTCGCTATCGTTTGAGTTCAGCAGCAATCTTAGCTCTTTATGAGGAGATAAGGGGGGATTTAGATTTTTTCACAGCCAGAGGTCGTGCAGTCCCTGGGCTTGTTAAAATGCTGTGCTCATTACATTATCTTGCTTCCGCGTCATACCAGACAACTGTGGGCATAGTGGGCGGGGTCTCGCAATCTACATTCTCGCGGGCCTTGACCCAGTTTCTCTATGCACTCAATAGACGCGCTAGGAATTATATTCATTTTCCTACAGAGGCGACAGAGTGGCTGGAAGTCAGGACTGGCTTTTATAATATAGCAGGGATACCATGTGTGCTGGGTGCAATCGATTGCACACATGTTGCTTTGATTGCACCTAGTCAGAGTGAGCATGTGTACCGCAATCGGAAGCACTACCATTCACTCAATGTACAGGTGGTATGTGATGCCACGATGAGGATAATGCATGTGGTACCCAAGTTCCCTGGTTCCAGTCACGATTCCTCTATCCTGAGGAACTCTTCAGTCTTCCATGCGTTCGAAGAGGGACATTTTGAACATGGTTGGCTGCTGGGTGAGTACATATTTACATGTTCTAACACAAAACACATGTTGATTTAGGAATGTTGGCATTGTACAATTTGATCACTAATGTCAGCTTATGTGTGCTCCATTCATTATAGGTGACTCAGGATACGGAATTAGGCCGTGGCTCTTGACTCCGGTGCTAAACCCTCAAACTGAAGCAGAGGACAGGTACAATGCAGCCCATATATCTACAAGATCTGTTATAGAGAGGACATTTGGCCTACTCAAGACCAGGTTTAGGTGTCTGGACAGAACTGGTGGGGCTCTTCTATACAAGCCTCAAAAAGTGTCTGATATTATCCTTGCCTGTTGCATTTTGCACAATGTTGCACTCAGGCACAATGTACAGTCAGACCTAGCTGAGGCTTTGGTAGACGAGCATCCCACCCATGTAGCTGCTGAAAATGAACAAACAGCCAGTGGTGGCCAGACACGACAGAATCTCATCAATTCATTTTTTTCTTGTAAGTACAAACTCATATGTTCCTAGTACTACTTTTATAGTTTAATTATGTTATATTAACAATAATGTTTCTTTATATAACCTTCTGTTAGGACACAGATGAATATGGGTTGCACACCTTTCTTTTCTCTGCTGTGTGCACAAAGGGATGTGGCACCGGTATGTTATTGTTGCACAGGTTATATAATCCCTCTTCAATTGTACTTTAGTTGTGTGTATGTGAATACAACTTGGGTAACAAAGCAATAATATTTTAGCATTGTGTTATTCCTTATGCTAAGACAAAACACATTATGCCCATAATCATTCATGCTTCTAGTATGCTTACATACAATGTTATTGGTGCAGTGTAACATGTACATCCAGATGATGTGTACACCAGGCTGATTTACATTTTGAATGTCATGAAATATACATGGTGTTGTACATTTAACACCAAATACACACTTTGCTGTGTTGTTTACGGTACTGAAGATGGCATGTCAATGTTTGCAATTTATATATTGTTCCTTTGCATTATAGGTATATCTCCAGTATGACTGATCATGGTATGTATATTTGCTGACATCTCTCATAAGATGTGCCTACCTCAATCTTCCTATAATTATTGGAACTAAAAACCCAACATATTGGTTTAAACACAAATGTTACATATATGTACTTTCTGTATCATGTATATGCATTTAGCTACTCTTGAGGTTTCATGTGCATTGTATTACAAAATGATTACTCACATTTCATCACATTTTATGTATGTTTCCTTATAATTTCCATTAATGTAATATAGAGGTGGTTGGAGAAAAGGGGATAACTGTACTTATTTGTTTACTTACGGGAGCACATTCATCACTAGCATAGACACACTTTTTAAGACAACTGTTTGTGTCTCTATCAATTGGTGTAGGATCCATGTATAACACCGACAAATGATAACACCAGCTTTATTATGGTAGCTTATATCATCATATTGACTATACTATGTATTTCTAAACGATTAATAAACACAGTAAACTATAGTTAGTTAGGTTAATGAAATATACACAGAAACGTACTTCATAACATGATGGTGATGTCATATTCAGAACATCATGCATTGGAGGGGACCATAACATCTGGCCACTAACATTATTTGCTACAGTCCCAAACCATTTTATCTACATACCCATGTAACAAGAGATTTTAAAAATAAATGGCTACTTGGTTGTAAGTGTCCTTTACATTGGGAGAAGGAGTGGCTCAGTGAGTAAAGACACACACTGGCACTGATAGTTTGAAGCAGGGGAGTCTGGTTCAATTCCCGGTGTGGGCTCCTTGTGACCTTGGCCAAGTCACTTTATCTCCCTGTGCCTCATGCGGCAAAAAAACATTTGTACGTTCCACGGGCCAGGGACCTCAGGCTGAAACATGTGTCTGTAAATCGCTGCGTACAACTAGCAGCCCTATACATGAACATGCTCATATTATTATTATTATTGTTACATAGTTTCGACAGTCATACGTTCCATTACATATTAGAATACACAAATGTGTTAGCAGAGTGGGAATGGTTGTTATATATAAAACACACCATGTCATAAAATGTTAGTAGTCATTAAAGAACACTCAATAAAAATTCATGAGGCACTCTTTTGCAACATCATTATGTTAATTAAGTGCTTATGCAATATAGGCATAAGGGTATCACATTTTTAATTGTTTGTTAATAAGCGCTGCAAGCAATATAAAATTAGTTCCATATGTAGTATAGTAGTCGGTGGCTCCTCCTCACAATCATCTCATATAAAGGTAGACTCTTCTGAAATCATACATTGATCCGATTGTATCTTCCCCGACATCTCTGAAATACAGCAAACACATGATGGTCAAAGATGGCACCTTACTAGATATGCATCCGTGACAACGCGTTACGCAGCTCTATATGATTGTGTAGATACACACGTCACTCACTTATATGTTAGAAGTAAAACTGTTCATCAGTATGTAATGTTTCTTTAAATTTGTAGCAGGCATAACTATGTATAAGAAGTGAACGTTGCCTGTATACTGAAAGATGTGCGCGCACATCTTTGTGTGCGCACGCACTTCACGCTTGGCTCCACTAACTGTTAGCGCATGCGCAAAACAAAGCGTACGTTGTGCGTTCAATACATGTTGAAAATACCAGTAAACATAACATCTTTATTTCAAATACAATGAAGACGAAACTACATTCGTTCTAAACGAGTACATCTGTATTCTTTTTAAACAGACGTGTTTGAACAGAAAGCACGGCCGATAACACAATGCGCAAATGCAATACGTGTGACGTCATGTTAAGCCAGCGTGAAACGCACGCTAACACTCCTCCCACTCAATTAACATTCGGCTAACGCCCAGGGTACGCCTACAAACACTGAGCCGCACGCATCACACACTGCAGTTACCGTTACTATAACAAAACATGACAGCCAATAGGCTTTGAGGCGCGCACGTCGCTTGGGGGCGGGACTTACATCACTAATCCTTTTTAAGGACGCCTTGGCCCATGACAAGGGTCCCACGTCATACGTGGTGGACCCGGTTTTCAATGTTGTAGATGTTGCATGATAACAAAACAGGTATGTGTTAGAGTAATGGTAAAATGTTGCTAATATGTTTAAAGGGATAGGAAAGTACGTATATTTATTCCGTCAGCAATGTGTACTACTCTTTCAGGTCCTACTATATTGTATTAGGAAACAATTTGTTTGTGATCGCTACATGTTATGCAGTCTGCAATGTTACGCTGTATCCACGCATTGAAAGTGAAAATGGTGGTTACAAAAAAAAAAAAATTTTAAACGCAGAGTCAACGCATAACGATTGTTATATTTACCATTCTTCTAGAATTAACTCTTCGCCTGGCTGCAACTGGTCGCTCCAGAAATGCAAGCCATTTTCATCCACGCTTAACCCAACCGCTGAATCCAGTATGGCACATATCTCCTCCAGGATGCGCTCATAGGAATCGCCACTGCTTTCTTCAAATAATTGGTCGGGAGGTAGGTTCATTTCTTCCGGTTCCCATTCCAATGCAATTTCAGCTGAAAGGCTTGGTACATAATCATAGTACTTTTGTTCTTGTACAATGTGGGTTTCAGGAATGGAGGCTGCAGATATTGCAGCACGTATCGATTCAAACGGATCAGTAGTAGCGGATACATTGCTATTGCCATTAGGAATAAATATGCCTTTCACGACAATATAAGTGCCGTCTTTCAGGATAAATTGTTTTTCCGGGGCAATCTTCCAGAAACCATAGGTGTGTTGTAGCTTATCCTGGTCACGTTCAAAAAAGTCATTACTTGATAAAGTGAATCTTATTGAGGAATTAAAATTCCGTGCATGCTTACGGTCTTGGTAATAAGGATATTTTGCTCGAATGAAATCATCGATTTGGCGTGTGCTTGCTTTCTGTCCGCGACTGTTCAAGATGGCTTCACAGATCATGTACTTATACCCTAAAAGGGGATTAATATTGTTAACGAATTCATCAGCCATGTCTGAGTAGCACAAAAGCTGTGTGCAGGTCTGTGTTATTTGCTCATCAAAATGAATGTGCTGAATGGCTAACAAACTCCTGTTTTTCCTTGTCAAGGTCAACAAAAGTAACTACTTTGACTCCTTATTTCAAACGCCAATTGGATTTGTTTGTCTAATTGGGTTAACAGTTGTGGTTCGTGATATGGGACTGTGGGAGAAACATTTCTCCTTCTTTTATCTCGTTTGTGAAAAACATCCCTAGACTGTGAATGCGTTCACATAGTGTTTTTTTGAAAACTAACAAAGAACAGTGTGTGAAAATATTTCTTAGCCAGGCATATCAGTAAAAACACACCTGCAAAAAGAAATGTTTTTTCCCCGCTTACATTTCTGTGTGTATGTGAAAGTCTGGTTAACTCCCTGTCTGCATGAGTTTAAATACGTGTGTATATATATATATATATATATATATATATATATATATATATATATATATATATATATATATATATATATATATATAAATATATCTCTTATAAAAATATATATATATTTATATATAATATTTTTTTTTTTTTTATATTGCAGGAGTACACACAACATTGATGGCATTAAGTATACCTTGTATGAAACCTATTTAAATGGTGAGAAACATGATTGAATTAAGTAATAAACATTTGTTTAAGCACAATACTGTTAGAGTCTCATACTTAGGATATTTCTCAAACATTAGGCCTGTATTATTAAAATAGTGTGCTTTCACAAGGAACCATGAAGTGTATTACTTTGTGTATACCAGTTTATATAGTAATATATATATATATATATATATATATATATATATATATATATATATATATATATATATATATATATATATATATACACACATATACATATATATATACACACATATACATATATATATACACACATATACATATATATATACACATATATACATATATATATACACATATATACATATATATATACACATATATACATATATATATACACATATATACATATATATATACACATATATATATATATATATATATATATATATATATATATATATATATATATATATATATATACACACACTCACACTCACTCAGTGTGTGTGTGTGTGTGTGTGTGTGTATATATATTATTATACATTCTGAGATGTTATAGAAACGAACACACAACTGATTAAAGGACAAAATTACAATGGCCAAGCAAGGCAAAGGTAAGTAATAATTTACACATAATCCTGCTGTACACGTACAAGAAAGATGTTTGCACTTACTTAGGTGTTTTAATAATTGCATGTGACTAATATGCATATGCAATTCTTACATCAATTAACACACCCAAATGCAATGTTTTGCTGCAAAGTCAATGGCAGCTTCTCTAAACTTAGCAACTGGCTCCTGGTGGACCATTACTGAACAGACGATTACAACATAAATATTTATAACACAATTAATTATGAGTGTTAACATTTCCAAAACTTCACGTGTACAAGAACATAGTTGAAAGTTTGGAAACAACACAGTCTTCAGCATACATACAATAGTAATTAGATAATCTGAAGTCAACAAAACAAGGCCAAAGACATATTTTCTGAATTATAACATTTATTTTTTTTGTTCCTTTTGCGAGCGAGTAACAGGCCTGCTTGTTGTCTCTTGAATTTTCCTTTTTCTTTTGCCACCAACTTTAGGCACAACAGAGCCACTTTGAGTGGCCTCTGGCACTTCACGGGCAGGGCTTGTGGCCAGTGACTGTTCACCTACGGGGCTTGTGGCCAGTGACTCACCTACAGGGCTTGTGGCCAGTGACTCACCTACAGGGCTTTTGGGCAGTGATTCACCTACAGGGCTTTTGGGCAGCGACTCACCTACAGGGCTTTTGGGCAGCGACTCACCTACAGGGCTTTTGGGCAGCGACTCACCTACAGGGCTTTTGGGCAGCGACTCACCTACAGGGCTTTTGGGCAGCGATTCACCTACAGGGCTTTTGGGTAGTGACTGTTCACGGACAGGGCTTGTGCCCAGTGACACATGTGAGCAAGTTGGTAGACACTGCACAAGTGATGGTTGGTCTGTTTCATGTGTGTCTTTTGTTGTTTTTGACCAAAAACTGGTCAGTAGTAACTGCTTGTATTTTGTTTTTGTGGGCTCCTTTGTAGGTGTCAGCTGCTGATTTTGTACAGATGGCAGTGGTAGTATGTCGTCAGGAACCTGCACAGCAATCTCTGCTACTTGACCGGTAACATTTGGGCCTGGTGAATGAATATCAGATGAATGTGGTGAAAACTGACCTGCATGAACAGATCCTGGCTGGGAGGTGTTGAATTGTGGTACATTAGTCATTCTCCAGTAATTAGCTTGTGTTTGCTGAACAACTAATGCTTCGAATGAGGTGTTGATTTTTTGCAACTGTTTAGGCACTTCAATGAAGACTCTGTGGAGATGTGCCAATTGTGATACTGTTTCTTCCTGCAGTCCAATCATCCTTTCCAGCACTGTCATCATGTCTGAATGGCGACGATTTTCTGCGTCCACTATTTTTCCCTCTGAAGCTACAATTGCATCGTATGTGGAAGTTGATGGACGATTTGGCGGTACAACAGTTTCTATTGGCACCTCTTCATGGTCACATGATTGTATTTCAGTCTCTTCTGTGGCGTCATCCTCATCATACTCATCATCCTCATCACCATGATGTTCTAAAAAGAAATGTACACATTATTAAATGGCATGTTAATGTATGCTGTGTTACTATGTAATTGTACTATGTCCTAAGTAACACCTAACATGTTAGCATACGTTTTATAACCTCATTAAAAACTACCTTGACTTACGAATAATGTTTGGACTCAGTATGAAATATGAATGAATGAAAAGTTGCTCTAAACTCAGAAGTCCTACATGATAATTAACATCACTAACACAATACATGTTGCCTTACACTTAATTTTCACTGACACTAAGTAATCCTATTTAAAGAAGATGTGCAAAACAAATAATGCACATGACAACATAACATATAGAAGAGCACATATTATATGGCCAGCAAATGATACACTCACCTTCTAGTAGTGTTGAGCTGGCTGACCCAGGTGAAGACACTTGTTCCATCTCAGGTGACACATGTCCTCCAGGGGCAACTATATATAACAATAACATAAGTTTTACATTTACATGTGTAAATATTGAACAAACACTTATTGTATGTTCTGTATTTATGATTAACTAACAACATCAGTTCCTTAACCGAAAATGTGTGTGAAAGTGAACATAAATAGTTGTAATAACACTGTACATGCCTGTGTACTTAGAATTTTTGAGTTCCCTAACATACAACATACTATGTTTCTGCAGTAATGCGTGAGGATAAATAGATTAAATGAGTACATAAAAATCATATGTTGTGTAGTGATATCAGTATCATAATGTACATAACTATCATGAGATGACCATTCACAATGGTTATCATGAAGGTGGTCATATTGCAAAAAGTGTTGTTTTTGGTAGAGGATATGTGTGGTACATTAATCGAAGATGTGGCACACCTGAATGTGGCTGTGACTCAACAAGACAACACATGCAGTGTGTGATAATGTGTCTTTCATAGTAGTTCAACTATAGATATGAGTGAACTAATGTGTGACGTACGCTTTGATAAGTAATGAGTTGTTGGGGCATTTAGTAGCTAGAGTTAAGCTTTCAAATGAGTGTGATTAACTTCAGTTGTGCTATTCAGGTTGTAAGAAAGGTATTCCCTTCCCCAAAAAGCCTAATCAGCCACACCTTTCAATGACTTGAAACAGGTGCAAATGGTGTGAACTAAGTTGACCGTGAAATGAGGCTGTAATTAGTGTGTGTGCTGAACCCCACCCCCTCTGTTGAAGTGTATGCTGTGATGAGATATTAATTGCAGCTGCTTTAACACAATGGTAGATGAGCTAAGTAGTCATCTGCAGTGTTTAAGTTATGAAAACAATGACATAACATATGCTACGTGTGCCTCATTATGCTGTCTGTATATGACATAAAGCAAAAATGGACCTTTTCATAAGCAACTATAGATGTGTTAGTGCCAGTGATGTTTGTAGGCCGTTACATGCAATTTCTTTGATGCATGCTTAAAATAGGCAGTAATGTCATGTTTGTCGGAGTAAAATCAATAAAATACACAATAACATGATACATATTTCTGTTCTGTACCTGTAGCTACTAATAATTTCTCATGAACATGTGTTACACGTGTACTACCCTGTTGTTCCCCATCTTCGCCCACCATCAATTGCTTCCACTGCAGCTATGCATTTTAGGAATTCACATGTAAATGAGCACGCAATGGCACGTGCTATATTAGTTACTGCTTTTAGTAGGACTACTACATATATGTCTATTTTGAGATATATATATACAGAATCAGACATATACATATATAGATGCAGGTATGCTTATATTGTGAAGACAGTATAAAAAGCAGTGTAACTATGCAAAATAACTGTAAGCAACGACACGCCTAGTACAGTAATATTTATCACCTGCTGGAAATTGTGACGGATAAATTCCAATGTCACGGTCACCAGCCAAGCCTTCCACGACGACGGTAAGTAATTTTGGCCGAAGCAGCTCCTCCAATGGAGTCAATATGAGACGTTGTGGTGTGGGCCCACCTCCAGTGCCAGTAGCATGCACGCGTTGGTCTTGTATTTTCTTTTTCAATTTGGACCTAATATCATCAAATCTTTTCCGACAATGATACTTGTCCCTGACACTATTCCCACAGGCATTGACACCAATGACTATTGTGTCCCACATTTCTTTTTTGCTTGCTGCACTTGTCCGCCCTTGAAAAACATATAAAAGATATAAAAGATATGAGGTAAATGAATAATAATATAAGCACCAGTTTCCTACACTGCTAGCTGTTCCAAGTGATAGCAAACATGCTGTTTTATGTGTAATATGTGCAGCACATGAGCATTCACTACTAAACCTATACATGTAAGCAAGGTTGCATTCATATTGTATGCAGTTCTGGCAAATTGACCGCCTGTGTTTAGTTGTCCTTGTAAGGCATGAAAAAAAGCTGTGTTTCCAGACTAATTAACATAGAAAGATATTCAGAACCCATATTTGCATATGAACAAAACTCAGATGACCTAGGATCACATGTATTTGAATAATAAATGTAAAGTTACACTTACCTACTAAATGTCCATATATACTGTCATAGTGCTCCAGAATGCCAGTGACAAGAGCCCTATTTTCCTGGTCATTGAAGCGAGGATTACGTGGCTTCTCCACACGTTTTTTCCGAGCAGGTTTAGGGTCAGAGCTTGGCTGGTGCTGACTGGACTCTCCTTCTTCCAATGGAAGAGCCTCCAAAAGCTGGCCACCAGCAAGCACGCCACCACCAGACACCCCATCAGCAACTGCGCCACCAGCAGCACTCCCAGCACCAGCACTCCCACTCCTAGCACCAGCACTCACACTCCTAGCACCAGCACTCACACTCCTAGCACCAGCACTCCCAGCACCAGCACTCCCACTCACAGCAACAGCACTCCCACTCCCAGCACCAGCACTCCCACTCACAGCAACAGCACTCCCACTCCCAACAACAGCACTCCCACTCCCAGCAACACCACTCGCAGCACCAGCACTCCCACTCCCAACAACAGCACTCCCACTCCCAGCAACACCACTCGGTGCACCAGCAACATCACTCCCCTGAACAGAACGTTCACTCCGACGCGTACTCCCACGAGTAGCACTCCCACTCCCACCAGCATCACTCTTCCCACGCTTTGCGGGCATACTTCCAGCACTCACAAAAAACAGACAAGAAATGTACAGGCAATCACACGACCCACTTCCACATATAAAACAAGACAAAGATGTAAACAAAACAACAAAGGACAAAGCTCACCCAATACACAACAAGTCTCTCAGTCAATATGCAAATGTTCAATCGTCCAGCTCTGTGCGTCTCTCTCTCTCTCTCACTCCCAACAACACAGAGAATGATTAGCAGTACACGTTGCCTTTAAATATGGCGCGCAATCAAAAACATGCTTGTTTCGCCTGATTCAGCAAGATTTGTGATTGTGCAACCTAACAGCACCCCGCCACGCACGCCGATACACCTGTGTGTGATCGGCTCATCATCGTGAGAGTGGGCGGATTTGTTTTCGGGTTGATTTTGAATGTATTCGGCACTTACTGCATACGGAGAGGGAAAAACGCCAATAACATGACTAATCGATAAGCTTGCCGATTTCACATAATCGTCGCTTACTGCATGAGGCCCTATAACTCCTTCGTGAAGCAATCCTATTGTACCATATTATAAATGTGTAATGTGTCTAAAACGTAAACGTCCATATATAAAACTCGTTTTAATTCAATACGGTTGTGTTGTGTCCAGTTGCTCCAGCCCTACATCACATATATCACACACTGTAATATATATATGTAACGGACGTGCTCGCCAAAAACCGGGACCGGACCGCGGGCTGAGGTGGGGATGGGAAAACACCGACCTTAGACCATGAAGCCGGTTCAGGATTGCGCAGTCCGTAGTCAATCGTACAGTAACAGGGTTAGGGTTGGAGAGGCCAGGGTAATCCATTGACACGCCATGGTCAGGGTTGGAGACGGTACTGTAGTCAATGTCCAGGCTGAAGTTCGGCAACAGGAAGTCAGGAGCACACCTCTTCAGCGTAGCAGCTGAAGCGCGGGAATGGCCTCTGCGTGAGGAGCGGGAGCGGCGCATGATAAGGTCTCTGCAAGGGGAGAATCAGGTCTCAGGAACAAGGCAAGGCTGGCACTGGGGATCCAGCGCTTCCGCACAGGAACCAGGAAGCGGACCTCTGCCTGTGGTGAATGCAGCAGGTCTCAGGAACAGGGTAAGGCTGGTACTGAGGATCCAGCGCTTCAGCACAGGAACCAGGAAGCAGACCTCTGCCTGGGGTGAATGCAGCAGGTCTCAGGAACAAGGCAAGGCTAAGGCAAAGTAGCTTGTGGCAAACATAGTTACATCCAAGTGAATCTTGGGTTATGCTCAGCAATGAGGAAAAGGGAAAGCCCAGAATAAGAAGTTCAGATAGCCAATCCCAAGACAGGGGTGTGTGGGAATTCCTCCAATGCCAGAGGAGAGAGACAGAGCTGCAGTGATTGCAAGCACAGGTGATAGTGCTTGCAAATCTAAGGGAGTATCTGTCTGAGAGCTCACCAACTCTGCAAGAGTGAGCTCCAGCCAAAACCAGGAATGGATTCCTTACAATATATAGATCCATAGTACTCAGGTCCCCACCTCAGCGACAGATCCTATAGTCTGAGGGAAAGCGGGGTTGCACATATGAAACGTCGATCTCTTCTTTTGAAGCTCCTTACGTCAGTTTCTGGGTGTTCTAAATTTTAGCACATTTGTGCATTTGGCTGGTTTGAAAATTCCAACCTCTAGCACCTGCACTTTACAATTTGCTGATCAACAAGTCCACTAAAAGCCTTGTACAGCAATCAGTGTAAACAGAGTCAAGGTACCTTATTCTTTGACTCCTAAGTGATTGGAAGAATGCTGCATCAAAACAAAGCAGCTGCAACTGTATTCTTCATCCTTCCTGTGCCCTAACAAACAACAGATAACTGTGTGAATATAAACCTATTATTGAACATATATACAGTATATATTTCATCCTTATTGTCCCTACTGAATGTACAGTCAATATTTCATTTGAATGAAAACTGGTGATTGTTCCCTAATTTGAAAGGGTACAGTAGTGTTTTATGTTTCATATTCAGTTTTGTGTCCTGTACTTGGGCTTGTACCTTTGAGCTTACTATCCAATATAATGTATAGAAAAGAAAAAAAATAGGGAAACGCAGTAAAACGGGTGATGGCAAAAATGACAACTTTATTATGAATATATAACACAAAATGAACAGTAAACAACAAATGTTATAATAAAATCAGTATTTAAATAATGTCCATATGATTGGATTCACTGGTGAGCGGCGATCATAGCCGGCTGCTGCAGAAAGAAAGTCAAAAGGATAACAACAGGTAAGTAAACCTGGTGCAAGATCAAAGTTTCCAGGACCAGGGTGACGGCCCCAGATAAATGCACAGACCGCGGGGGTGGAATAGTTAGTATGGGGGGAGTGTATACGGGCCGTTAATGAGCCACTGCTGAATGAGCTCACCCAACCTCCAATTGTTGATATAGAACGGCACGTAAATTCCTCCTCGTGGATTCCTCCCCAACCAGCTCCTCCGAGTCTCAGGTGTTAGAGACCAACTGTGTCCAGCTCACCGGGTTTCCGGGTATGGCGTCACTGCCGGACGTGACGCACTAACCCTTCCCGGCTGTAACTGGGACTGTTTGATCCTCCTCCGCAGTGTGGATCGCAGACAGACACGGTGATAGAAAAGTCACCTCCGCTCCCTTCAAGGCACGTAGCAGTGCTAAATGAATCCAGTCAATAGGACAAATGGGAGCAGAGACCCCTGGCTCCTCCTCCTACGCGTTTCACCACTAAAATGGCTTCATCGGAGGAGGATCAAACAGTCCCAGTTACAGCCGGGAAGGGTTAGTGCATCACATCCGGCAGTGACGCCATACCCGGAAACCCGGTGGGCTGGACACAGTCGGTCTCTAACACCTGAGACTCGGAGGAGCTGGTTGGGGAGGAATCCACGAGGAGGAATTTACGTGCCGTTCTTGTATACACTCCCCCCATACTAACTTTTCCATCCCCCCGCGATCTGTGGAAACTTTGATCTTGCACCAGGTTTACTTACCTGTTGTTATCCTTTTGACTTTCTTTCTGCAGCAGCCGGCTATGATCGCCGCTCACCAGTGAATCCAATCATATGGACATTATTTAAATACTGATTTTATTATAACATTTGTTGTTTATTGTTCATTTTGTGTTATATATTCATAATAAAGTTGTCATTTTGCCATCACCCGTTTTACTGCGCTTCCCTATTTTATTTTATTTTTCTTTGATCTCTCACACCAAGGACTGGGGTCCCTTGTATTGGAAGCTGCAATTAATTTGGGTTTTGTTTTTTTTACATACTTTATTTGTGTTTATACCCATAGCAAGACCCTTTTTGCTCCGGGATGGTTCATGTCACTTTATAATCATTTGTATATTTTATTGATATTTATTCATTGTAAGATTTTTTTTTTTTTTATTATTTTAACACAAGTTAGTCAAGTGTTTGACGATTCAATCATCTGGCGCACCTACCCTTCTTTTTTTCTTTCTTATCCAATATAATGTATACCCTGTTCATTTATGTAACTGTATTTGTAACCATGTTTGTCATATTAACTATGTCCAGGACATACTTGAAAACAAGAGGTAACTCAATGTATTACTTCCTGGTAAAACATTTTATAAATAAATAAAAATAAATAAATAAAACACTCATTTGTTTCCCCATATACACACACTCTAATCCCCCTTGAGCACTTTACTTTGAGCGTGTCTCACAATGTTTGTTATCGTAGCTCCTAATCAATTTTACTTGTTTTCATATATATCACGGGTCCCTTTTTTTAAGCCTGTCAATATTCTGTATGTCCTTCCTGCCACTGTCTGACAATAGAGATGTTCTGCATTGTACCTGCAATAATCACAAGGTCTTTGTCCTGTGAACAGGTATGGGTTTCTGTACAGTTGCAAAAAAATATGTTGATTGATAGTTTTGATGCCCAGGATATATTACTGCCATTTTAACTGACAAGTTTTATATTATAATTTTTTTTAAATAATATTTTATTTGTATATATGGTGAGTAAAAAAAGTGACAAAAACCCTCCACAGCAAAGCAAATATGCAAATGTAAATACAACTGTATTTCTTAGGCAGGTCTGCAACTCCGCCTTGCTTCAAAAACCATTTTAACATGGTTCCCTACTGGCTTAAGCTTGCTGCATGGTCTCAGCTTTGAGCACAGCCAGGGTTAAGGTGCATACCCAGAAAACCCACCCACAGACAGCTGTTTCGACCTTTATAGGTCTCATCAGTGTGCGGTTGGTAAACTGGGTATGCAGAGAAGCTAAAGGATGGGGTTTACCATACTGAGTTAAGTTATAGTGAGTAAAAAAAGTGACAAAA
Organism: Ascaphus truei; assembly: GCF_040206685.1. Taxonomy (NCBI): domain Eukaryota; kingdom Metazoa; phylum Chordata; class Amphibia; order Anura; family Ascaphidae; genus Ascaphus; species Ascaphus truei. The sequence goes on from NC_134484.1 coordinate 145,772,381, forward strand.
ACCCTCCACAGCAAAGCAAATATGCAAATGTAAATACAATTGTATGCTCAAATGCATGTCTTAGGCAGGTCTGCAACTCCGCCTTTCACCATTATCACCTAGCACACAGCACTTCCACTGCAGCAAGGGATTCTGGGGAATGACATGCAAATGAGCACACAGTGCCACTTTTTGCTTCGAAAACCATTTTTAACATGGTTCCCTATAGGGTATGCACCTTAACCCTGGCTGTGCTCAAAGCTGTGACCATGCAGCAAGCTTAAGCCTATAGGGAACCATGTTAAAAATGGTTTTTGAAGCAAAAAGTGGCACTGTGTGCTCATTTGCATGTCATTCCCCAGAATCCCTTGCTGCAGTGGAAGTGCTGTGTGCTAGGTGATAATGGTGAAAGGCGGGGTTGCAGACCTGCCTAAGACATGCAGATGAGCATACAGCTGTATTTACATTTGCATATGAAGAAGTCGCCATTTGATGACGAAACGCGTAGGGCGTGGCTAGAATCCGGCCGCCATTTGCCCACAAACATTGATGCAGATAGACTGAGAACTCTTGGCTCCCGTGTGCTGCTCTCCCGGCCTGCTACCTTATACATTATATATCTGAGGTGCCTGTTTCCCGGAGGGACTAATGGTATGAAGCACTAAAGGTGAAAGATCCCTCTTCCGGTTCCGGTTCACGAAGGTGATCCACGTGACGACGCCACTGACTGCGGACGGATGCTGGTGATAGAGCTGCAAGGCACATGAGAGCCTATCTCATACACGCTTTTATTTGCTGTATTCTTGTGAGTGGCCATTTGTCAGATTTTATGTTCATTCAATACAATTTTATTGTGGTAATGCACTAGGTGTGCGCCTGTTTCTTTTTTGTTCTTTTTTCCATATATATATATATATATATATATATGAGCTAACAAACAGAGAAAAGCAGCGCCTCAAAGGGCATATACGCAATGATAAAATATTATGTATAGTGTATAAATTAATATCAGTGCCTGCGTGTAGATAGTGATATATAGTGATTTGTAAATATATATTCATTAAATACTTAAACAACGCATTCTATAATATGCAAAAAGTGAATAAACATATTTTAAAAAATGTATAACCATAAAATATATAAAAATAAAATAAAGAAGTGGATAACCAGTCTTTTAAAGATGTAGTCCGTCAAAGATGTTTAGGCTTGAATACAGGGGGTCTCCGGCTGCTCTCGAAGGATGAACCACATCCTATAAAATCTGTAGAGGAGAGAGAAAGGAGAGCGCACGCCCCATAGTGTGTAACTGTATATTTAATAAAGCAAATGGAGGGGGGAGGGGGGGGGAGAATCGCACTCACAAGGATAAAAAAGTTAAAAGCGTGTCGTGAATTCACGACACGCTTTTAACTTTTTTATCCTTGTGAGTGCGATTCTTCCCCCCCTCCCCCCTCCATTTCCTTTATTAAATATACAGTTACACACTATGGGGCGTGCGCTCTCTTTTCTCTCTCCTCTATATATATATATATATATATACATATATATATATATATATAATGTAAATTTGGTGGGTATAAAAAGAAAAAAGAGGTACAAGGGGGTTGGGAGGGGGACGACGACACCAGTGACATTTCACTTACGGCACATAGGATATCCCAGTATGACATCATTAACACCACAGTTCAACACCTCATATACCGTACAGCTGCTATATAGTGCTGAGTCTTGTGTCGATCCATGCTCCTGTCATCTCATTCAAACAATGACAGTTTCCCCAGGGAGGGTGGTTAGGCCTCCCGGGTGGGTAGTGGAGAAGGGGGGTTAGCCCCTTAATAACTATAGCAGTTACTTACCGCTACGTTGATTAAAGTGTTAGTGGCCAATATTTTTTTTTTATTATTGTAATGTTGCTGCCCATGGAGGATGAGGGGGATGCAGAGGAAGATGAGGGTGGCCTTCATCCTGGCAAGAGTTGAAATAAATATGTGGGTCAGCTCTGGAGGCCCTCGGGGAGCCCGGATACCTCAATGGACCCCTAGATACACCTGGAGGCCCCTGAGACCCCCGGTATCAATCCTATGCAGTAAAAATGATAGAAACTCCTTGTTTTGCAAATCGCAATTCTGATCTCGCCACACTTTGTATTGTGAGAAAAAAATGCACTTTTTATAGTACGATATGCATATCGGAGTTTAGTGAATAGCAGTTTCTGGCAAAAAATGTGAGTTTCGGTATTTTTTCAGCTACCGTGTGGCTTGTTATAGCCAGACTGTTATAGATCGGTAAAAAGCCATTTTAGTGCGATATTGCCCTATTATCGGAGCTTTGTGAATGTCTACCCATGCTATATTGCACTAAAAGGGCATTTATAGTGCATTAATTCACTTGTCGAAGTTTAGTGAATAAGCCCCTATGATTCCTGGGAATCCACATCTAAGGTTGTTGAGGCAGTGTAATGGTATTCTATTTCTACCCATTTTTTCAGTTTGGGTGGGGTATGCCAAAGGTCCATTTGAGCGAGTTGTGCATCTCCAAAGTATTCCAAAAAGCTTGAAACCCTAAGCCTCCCTTTGCTCTGGGCAGAAGAAGAACCCCTCTTCACATCCTTCATTTGTGGTTGTTCCATATACATTTCATTACCTGTTTTTGCAGGTCTTCTATATCTTGTTGTTTAACCATAATTGGAAGGGCTCTAAATAAGTATTTTGATTGAGTATATTTCCCTCATCCATGAAATTGCGTATTTTGACCTTGTTTCTAGGTCTTTTTTTTTAAGGTTTTAAACATGTATGGGTAATTAGCCTGGTAGAGCGAAGTTGTAGTCTCGAGTTAATTTCACACCCAAATAGGTAATCGTTTCTTTCTGCCATTTGAAGTCAAAATTGATGCTCGTGAGTTTACAGTAACTACTTCTGGGAGAAGATTGATGTTTAGGGCTTGTGACTTGCTACTGTTGACTCTGAATCCAGACTGTCCAAAATGTATCTAGGGTATTTTACAAATTGGGAGAGTGGCTTGATTATTGGTTAGCATGGCTATCACATTGTCTGTGAATAAGCTTATTTTATATTTCTCAGTTCCTACTTTTAGTCCCGAGATATTTGGGTCTCCCCTCATTCTACTGGCTTGGGATTCTAGCGATAGAGCGAACAGCAGTAGATAGAGGGGGAAACTCTGTCTCCTACCATTTTTGAACTCTAGTGTTGGATCACACATCCCTGTACTTCTAAGGAAGGCTGTTGGTGAGCTTTATAATATTTATGTACAGTTTAGAAAATTACCTGCGATCCCAATGGTTCTAAGGATCCTGAAGAGATAGGGCCAGTCCACCCGGTCAAAGGCCTTTTCTACATCTAATGAGAGAAGCATCGATGGGGTCTTACTGTTATTGGAAATCTGTATCAGATCTACTAATCTTAGGATGTTATCTGGAGCCTGACGAATGGGGATAAACGCAACCTGATCAGGGTGGAAAAGACCCGGCAGTGCTAGTTGCCAACACCTTCGCTAGACTCTTAATGTCTTCATTTATTAATTCAATGGGGTTGTGACAGGGTGAAGTCAGGTACTTTGCCTGGCAAAACATACATCTGAGTCCTGGATCCAGCACTCAGAAGGTTAACTCAGGAGAAAAAGCTGGGCAATCAGAAGTAAGCAGACACCTGACAACCAGCATGATGATATATAAGGAAGTCTTTGCTGGTAATCAGGTGGCTGTCTCAGACCTATCCTAGACAAGCTGCTATGCAGATGGATTCCCAACTATATCTCTGAAATCACAGTAAGATCTGTTCCTATTGTTTGCTTACTGTTTGATATATGTTAACGGTTTGGTAATGGGTTAGCCAGCCAGCCTGATAGATAGGCTTGCAGTGTTAGTAAGTTCTCCCAATGTGGAGCAGGATTTAATATACTCTACCACTGAGAGGCTCATTGGATTTTTACATTGGATACGTTGATCCCTAAAGGGTTAAATACAGAGTGGGATCTGAAATATTTTCTTTAATATAATTGATTTATATGGATCCTTCCCTATGTAATATATTCATCAGGTTCCCATATAATCCTTGATCCCTTATATCTAGAGAACCATGCTATTAATAGAGAAGTTGGTTTATGCAATCTTTTCTGATGGTATAATACTTGATGCTGGAATTTTTCTAATGTGGATTTCTTTGAATTGATTTCATTCTACATTTACCATCTAAAAAACAGTATACCTCTTGTGATATTTTCTCTTTAAACAGTTCCTTTATGTATTTTCTTTGTTTACACTAGATTAGAGTATTTACTGTATTTATGATATATGTATTTTGTTTTGTTTAAATTACTCTCTACTAACTGGGGTTTTTTTTCCCTTCCATAGATCTGAATTATTTTATGTTTCTATTACAGAATTTCAATAATTATTGAATTACCACACTTTGTACAAAATATATACATATATTTTCTTGAATTTTATGACGACCTATGACTTTAATGATGCTTTATATCATGTGTGTTTGATATTGTTATTACAACCAATGCATTTACAATCAATGATTATTCACCACAGCTGCGTTTCAAGTGTACAGGAGGGGCTATATTAAGGAGCTTAACTCACAGTCCCAACTATCCCCCTTGAGAAAGGGCTCTTAGAGCCTGAAACGCATAGGAGGTTGTGTTTCTTTGTAGTTTGTTTGTCCTTTTTTCATTTTGATGTAGTTTAATAAACGCTTTTATCCATTGATATCTGGTGAGCCGAGAGTGCTTTTTGGACGCTGCAGTCTCTCGCCAATCCACATTTTCTTTTTCTTGTAATATTAGCCTGTGAATCCATCCAGCCCTGGAGTCTTAGATGGCTTGATGGATTTTATAATCTACCTAACCTTTTCTTGTGTAATTGGTTTATTTAAATTGGCCAGTTATGCAGAGGATATGCACGGGAGGTCACATGAGGCCAGAAAAGTGCCCATAGACTCTACTGACTTGGGCGTATGTCTCACTTTTTCTCCGTCATTTAGGGAACTGTAATAGCTATAGAATTCCTCAAAAATTACTTTTGGGTTATGAGAGACTACCCCTGATTTAAGACAGAGAGCATGTATATGGTTTTGGCTCTGTTAGGATGTGAGTTTACTGGCTAGTATTGTATCAGATTTATTGCCTTTTTCATAAAATAGTTGGCCTGTTCATCTTAGGGCTTTTCTGCTTGGTCTGTTAGGCAGAGATTTAACTCTCTACTTGAAGTATTAAGGGCCACCTGTCTGGATGGGGAAGAGTTTCTTTTGTCCAGGGCCTCTAGATCTTTCAGTTTGTTTGTGAGTGTTAGCGTTTTTGCCTGTCTTGTTTGCTCCTACAGATGCAGCCAACAGTATGTAGATGCTATTTTTATCAGAACCACTCATAATTACGGCTTTATGGTTCACTGATAGCCTCATCTGTGAGATGTCTGGGGTCTGATTGGTGGTAAAATAAGATGCCAACTCCTGAGAGATGGTTTCCACCACTTCAGGGATATTGAGCACAGAGTTCTTCAATCTCCATAAAAATGGTTGTGATGGGGTATAGCAACCTTTTAGGGTTATTTCATTTATCTCGTGGTCCGACTATGTGATCGGGTGTATCCATGCTTCTTGTATTATTGGAAAGGTTGCAGTGTCCTCCCATATGTGTACTCTTCTTGAGTAAGTTTTATCGGGATTTGAGAAGAATGTGTAATCTAGTTTGGTGGGATTCAGGGCTCTCCAGGCATCTATTAAAGCATTTTGTTTTAGTAAGTTGTTAAAAGGTTTAGGTGCCGAGTTGCCATACTGAGTGTTACATGTTCCCGTCTGGTGCCTGGATCTCTCCAGAGATCTGTTGATTACCAGATTAAAGTCCCCTCCCACACGGACACTCAACCATTTTATTTTCCCCAGATCATTAAAGAATGATTCAAAGAACTGTGTGCTGTAGGTGTTTGGGGCATATAGTATTGGTATGGTAATATCATTGTTATATATTTTGCCCGCTATAATCAAGTATCTTCTTTCTTTGTCAGCTATTTTTTTTTCTAGGATGAAACGGACATTTCTGCTAATCAGTATCGCTACTCCCCTCTTTTTCTGCGTAGAGGCTGAATAGTATGCTAGCGACAATTTCCTGCCTAAGAACCCGGGAGTGGAGTGTATACAGAAGTGGGTCTCCTGTAATAGAAGGATGTTCACGTTTGTCCTTTTATATTCCATAAATGCTATTTTACGTTTTTTGGGACTGTTGAAACCTTTCACATTATGTGATACATTTTTATGTGACATTTTTCTGCTTTGTTGTTAAAATTATGTGTCTAGTGAAATTGTGATAATAAAGAGTAGACTTACATGTGTGTTGTCAAAGTTACCTCAAGTACGTTGTACTTTCTCTACATTGCACCTCTCTGTCCGGACTTGCCATTTGTACTGGTAAGGTAATCGGGTGTCGGGTATACAGGTGTTGGATAAACTGCTATAGGGACAGGAGAGGGTAAAATGGGGGGACAACAAAGGAGAGATTTGGGCCTTTGCGGCATCCAGATCAAAATCCCAGCCCAATAGGGGAAAAGACTGGAAGGATTTGGGTGGGAGGGACTGGAGGGAGATTCATGCACAGCCGGCTGTGAGGTAGCCCTTGCTCCAGGATATGAAAGTTATGAATATATAACTTTCCCTGTCTTTACTGCCATACCGTGATGGCTTAGGTTAGGTGAGACTCCTAGTCCCAAAGTTGTTTGGTATCTCTATCTGAGGGTCAGTGCCCCAGCTGTCCAGGAAGAATGGGGAGCGCAGGTGCATGCAAAATAAAGAACATACACAATATAGTGCAATATGTTAACACAGTGAATATAAGGTGAGTCTTGAATTCTGTGCAGTGCGTACTCACAAATTTCCAATATATAATAGGCGTGTCCCAATAAAATTGGTAGTGTGCTGTCTTTCGGTCTCTGTCTCAGCCTGTGGTACACTTCTGGAGTCGGGTCACCTTCATAGTTAAAAGATATTCATGCCTTAAGAACAATCAAATGGAGCTGCGGCTGATAAGGATCTCTGGGTGTTCTCTCTGCCCTCTGCACAGTCTTCACCGCTCCTCCCCGTCCCGCACTTTCACAGAGTGTTCCGGTCTGGTCTCGGGCAGGGTTGCGGATTACATTACGTCTGACGCGCCTCTCGTCACTCTACTCGTTTCACCGGGCTTGCCGGTTTCATCAATCCTGCCCAAGACCAGACCGGAACACTCTGCGGAAGTGCGGGACGGGAAGGAGCGGTGAAGACTGTACAGAGGGCAGAGAGAACGCCCAGAGATCCTGATCAGCCGCAGCTCCATTTGATTGTTCGTAAGGCACGAATATCTTTTAACCATGTGAGTGTATTTTCACTGTTGCGTGAGTGATAAACATTTTTTATCAGTACACTCTATGTTGTATTTGTCTACTTACCTAAGGAAGGTGACCCAACTCCAGAAGTGTACCACAGGCTGAGACAGAGACCGAAAGACAGCACTTTACCAATTTTATTGGGACACGCCTATTATATATTGGAAATTTGTGAGTACGCACTGCACAGAATTCAAGACTCACCTTATATTCACTGTGTTAACATATTGCACTATATTTTGTATGTTCTTTATTTTGCATACACCTGCGCTCCCCATTCTTCCTGGACTACTGTGTGTGTGGGATTGAGGGAATTCAATCCTCCCAGCAAAAATGGAGACTGCGCTCGTCTGTTCTCTCCTGGATATCTCTGCTATCCACCTTCTCCCGCAGCTCCCAAATCCTCCGGCGATCACCCGGGATAACAGCCAGAAAGTAACAAAAAAAGTTGGAGCGCAGAGAGAAAAAAAGTGGTATTAGACAAAATCACTTTATTGGGTAAAATAACATCTAAAACTTACAATCAGTAAAAGCTGCATCGCCCGTGGGGTTCCCAAGCCAGTCCTCACTAACACTGCCTCCCTCGACAGTGCCCTACTGCGAGTCGCTACCCTGCTACAACCCGGAAGAGGAAGTCCAATGCTGGGCTCTCTCGCGAGATCGCTGTTCGGGAAGTGCTGGCTCTGGCTGGATATTAAAAAAGAAATCTTTTTTTGTTACTTTCTGGGAATTCAATCCTCCAAGGGTTTGAGCAGCAAAGTATTACCTTGATTACTATATCACTATTTATATTATTTCATTTGCACCTATCACAGGGTGTTATTTTATTTTTTATATTTGATCTAAGTGCTGATTTAGTAACATATCCTGTGCACTCTGTACCACACCTGTCTTTACATTTTTTTTTAATACTTACAAGATTGCTCTAAGACTTGATGACATTTATGGCCAGAGTCCTTTAAGGAGTCTTTTACTTGTCTAACAACCCTATCCTTATTTTAGTTTTTTCTTACATTTTTCTTACATTTTTTTTTAAATAACTTTTTCTATTGCCGCATATAACCTTTATCGTTACTTATGTAGCCTTATTTCCCCCTGAACACAGAAGCTACTGATGCTGCTCTTAAATCTGTAGGCTCGCAGGGCCTAAGCCTCCGTCACGGGGAGCCTGGGGCAATATATATTTATAACTAAGTGCAGTGCCTCCACCTGGGAGGGATCCCAACAAAGTGGGAGAAGCCCCTCACAGGACCCAACCAATGAATACACACGCAGTAAAATATAACGACCTTTACTTAAGCACAAAAAATCTTATCACTCTAATATGCATTAGATACGTGAGTGAGACCGCAATCACCATATGTATTTGGTTATATATACAGTAAATGACAGGTGCTAAAAAGGGTATAAGCACAGTAATATCAGTGTTGATCAAAAGGTTTGATCAGAAAGAAAACCCTTTATATTAAGCACTCAGATGTCACACATATTATAATGGACACAATGGTCCTGCAGTAATTAACTGCTTGTCTGTCAGGTACTCCCGAAACACTGAGGGTATCAAAAATAATAAAATTTTATTAATTCTACATAGAAAATTAATTTATGTCCATTATAATATGTGTGACATCTGAGTGCTTAATATAAAGGGTTTTCTTTCTGATCAAACCTTTTGATCAACACTGATATCACTCTAATATGCATAAAGATATAGCATACCCTTGCTCACTAAGAGTACAACTACCCACACACCTCTCAGGGCTGTATCCCACCACCGTGTACCCCACACCGTGTCCAATGAGTCCCCCAGTCCTTCAAGGTTTCCCAATGTCCCACACCCAAACCCCAAGTGTGTGGTGACTGCGCAGCCCACTAGTGTGAGAATGTTACAGTTGGTGCACTTGTTGTAAGGGTACCTGCCGGGCGCGCCAGAACCCGGTCACTCCAACAGCGATCAGAATGGATCCGCGATCCAGCGACCTTTTCTCCAGCGTCGTGATCTCCATGTGGAAGGCTGTCCTCTGAGGTGATCCCATCTTGGGGCAATCTCTCTGAATTGAGGGGGGGCTGGTGCCAGAACCCTCTTCAGGGTAGCAGCGTCCGCTCTGTCCCTCACTCTTGCTATAGCACTAATGTGGGAAGGTTCCCTATCCTAGGGCCTGTCACTAAAGCAGTCACAAGCTCAACATATGTCTCATGGCCTATCTGGGGCCTAGGGGTAAGTACTGGCCTAGTGCAGAGGCTACTTGCCCTCTGCACCTGCACCTCCGTCCCCTACCCTCTCCTGGCACTGACTGACTAGCTTGCTCCCCTGTCAGCCTCCTATTTCTCTTCCCAGAAGAATCCTAGCACCCTATTGGTTCCCTGGTGTCAGGTGGTGCGTTCCTAAGGCTCATGGGACTTGTAGTCCCTGTCTAAAGCCTTCCCTGATTGGTCGTGGCTTTGTGCGCATTATCACTGCGCAAGCGCAAGCTGGCTGAGGGCCTCCGCAACTCCCGCCCTCACTGTGCATGCGCGAGCCCAAGGAAGATTGAGACGCCCTGCTACGGGAGCCACCGGCGACGCAATCGCCCTAGCGGTACTCTCTCCTCCCCTGTAGCTGCCCTGCATCTACCGCCTCCTCCCCAACCTATCCAGCGGGTCCGTCACTGACTCCGGTGGCACCTGCAACTGCTGCGGAGGTTGGGGGGGGCCACGAAAAGCCCAGGGGACCGGAGATACACTTATAACCTATGTCATATTTATGTATACTTAAACCTCTATACAGATGTTATAACACCTCCCCCCCACCCCCAAGCACCTTGTGAACCTGTTAGCTGGAAACACCAACTATTCATATAAAACCTCTTAATCAGAAGTCACTTTTCCCAAAGACCCCCCAAGTCCTAAATCTCCGGTTTGTGAGCTTTTATGTTCCGATGGACCATGGTCGCTTATCCAATCACCGTTCTTCACCGTATACAAACCAAGTCATTGACCTTGCAGTCTCATACTTGGGGGTTACCGTTGTAGAGTAATGATTAATTCACAGGCAGCTTACTCCTTCGCAACTTGGTTCCAGGATCTTTGCAGTGGTTGAGTGCGTTGTTTCTCTTGGAAGGGAGCCCATCTGGAATAGACCCAACTTCTTCAGAAACTTCTCCGCCTCTTCCAGCAATCTGGCATGGAGCTACTGTACATTGAACTGTATTACTGAAGGGGAAGCCACTTTATGTTTTTCTCCAGTAGTTTCTCGGTAATAGGCTTCACTTCCCGCCTGCGTGCCAATGTAGTGGGTGAGGGGTCAGGGAATATCATGAGTGGTGCTTCTTCGAATGTTAGCGTTTTCGCCACCCTCGTCGCTATCAGCAGGTCCTCCTTTACTCTAAAGTAAGAATTTCTGGATCACGCCCCTCGGATTTTCACCTCCTCTTGGTCTCGGATGCAAGGTCATGTGCACTCTGTCCAGGTGAAACATATCATGTCATCTTCCAGGTAAGGGGAGCGCTTGTTGATCACGTGATAAATATGAAATAAAGAAATACAAATAATGGTGTAGCCAATAGTGAAAGTGAGCTATTAACAAAAATTATGTGTTGGTCTCACTCACAGATTCCTTGTCGTTAAAATGGCATATCAGAGATCCACCTCTCTCTGATGGGAGCACTGTAATGGACCCTCTTCTGGTGTGTATGTCCTTAAATCCAATGTTTTCTCAAAAAACAAAGAGAGCTCACAATAGTGTAGTATATCAAACTAAATATATTGCACATAGACAGAGTTCGAATGTTTCACTCACGTGTCATACTGTAGTGCCGACGGTTATTCTAACACAAACCAGTGGCAATCGCCAAAAAGACCCAGGTACATGCTGGGTACATGCTGGGTCTAGTTTAAGGCATTTCTGCATTGACTAATGGCCCATCAGATTAACTGCGGGGGTTCCTGGCAGTCCCATTCAAACTGAATGGGACTGCCAGGGACCCCTGCTGTGTTAATCCGATGGGTCATTAGTCAATGCAGAAATGCCTTAAACTTGCCTTAAACTAGCCAGGTTACACCTAGCATGTACCCAGCATGTAACCGGGCTAGTTTAAGGCAAGCTTTAGAATACTCGTTGTCTCGTCTGTACATAGATAGAATTCATTGGGGAGGATGATGATCTCTGGCGCTCTGCCTGTCTCTGTCAACTACCTCCTCTGCATCTGCATCCTCATCATCACTTCCTGTGGCGGCTCAAGTTGGGGCGGAAGTAGCCTCTCTGCTCACTCGGCTGCCAGTACTTGGATCTCCAGTCCTCCAGAGCATTTAATTCTCTGTTAGTCTCTTTCAAAGATTCTTTCATCTCTGTATTAAATAGTACCATGATGTTTTAGTACATTTCTTTCACTTTTGCATTTGTCAGGGTCAGCATCTCTTCCTCTGGTGCCTGGGTCTGGCCTGGCCTGCATTCTGCTCTTGTGAGGGGACGCCACTTTCTTTAGCCTCCACGAGCGGGCCATGCTTCCTAAAAAAGTCCGTGCTGTCACTCGTGATAGGCTGCTTTTGGGCGCCGTGAGGTTAATTAATGACGGTTCCGGCGCTGCTTTATCAGGTTTTTTGGGGTGGGGGGCGTGGGGTTGTGCCGTGACAGGAGCTTTTCACACTAGTTTTAGTGTTGGTCCTGAGCGGAGCTAGTCTCTCACATGACCTCTGCCATTCACGCTGCGCATGCACCAGTATTATATTATTTTAAAGGGTTTCTGTAATCTTTTTACAGCTGCACATTTATCTCTATTGCATGATTTGGTACAGTATCATCTGCAATAATAAATAATTTTCTTTTGTTCCCATCTTCTATATAATTATACGTTTGTATGCTAAATAACAAGAAGCCAGACACTGATCCCATTTTTTTCTAAATTATCAGCCCTATGTACTTCAAGAAATGTTGTGTACCAATATAAAATGCATATATATATGTATGTATGTATATATGATGTATGTATGCATATCTTTATTTATATAGCGCCAAAAGTGTACTCAGCCCGTCACAAACAATACAGTACAGGAAATTATAATAATACAATATGTGCAGCAAAACCAGACAATAGGAAAGGAAATCCCTGCTCCAAAGAGTTTACAATCAAAGTAATGTAGCCATGCTGTAAAATGGCCTACAGTTTCCTCTCCTGCTGGCAGTAAGCCTGGTGAGTTACAGGGTTGCCAGCAGTAATCATGGAGGTTTGCCCTCACACCCTGGTGAGGTGTCATATACATGGAGGGGAGTGGCTGCATACTCTGAGTCCATCGTTAGTGACATCAGAGCTGTGCCAGTTTCTGAAGTATATAAGGCACGGCACTGCCAAAAGTTAGTGGTTGGAGGAAGGAACAAGTCTGGGTTGAGACTTTTGAGTGCGGGGCCCACTAGTGCAGTAACTAGTGGCCCATTTCTAAGTCACGCAGCAGCAAGCCTGACAAGGCCACACTGTGTCCAGGGACCTGGCACAGGGGTGATCTCCCTGAGGGGAGAGGGGATCCCACTCCATTGGGAGGGCGTACCTTTCTAAGGGACAGCACGGCAAGATGTGCGGCTGAGCTAACCGCTGCAAGGGGCAGCTGGCCCATACACCAAACAACAATAAAGATGACCTTGATTAAAGACACCCTCATGTGTGAGTCTGGAATTACTCTGCAGAGGAAGGCACCATGGAGGAGTTCCTCATCAGAACCATCCCCCTGCGGACGCAGGGATCCTGATGAGGTGGAGGCGCTGCACTGCATATAGGTAGGACTCATACCCACTACCTCAGCTGCCTGTCTGGGTTGGCAATCACCACACAATATCATGCGGGAGACTCAGGAGTCCTGTTGCCAACAGGTGCACCACCAGACACTACCATGTAATGGGGAGTGGTTAGACCACAGGGGCCAATGTGAGATTGGGTGGGTCAGGCTAGGCCAGAAAATCCATTACAGTGGTATAATCTGAGATTTACAGAGACAGCAGGTGAGGGAATAAGTGCTGTAGATGGCAGTGCTTTGCCACAATGATTGGTAGGAGTGAATGTAGGTGTGGGACAATAGCCATGAGTGCAGGCTACTGGAATTCTTCATTTGTGGGGCGAGTTTTAAGGTTGTTAGTCAGTACTAAATCAGATATGTTAACACCATTAGCAGGGGAAGATGTGGTAGGGAGGTGTGAGTGAGAGCAGGTATGTATATGTCTGGGTCCAGGATTAGGAGAAATATCCCCAGCAGCAGGAAGGAGTAGAGGTGTGAATAGAGGATTTGTGTGGGTACTTTTTATTGAGGGGTAAAGAAGTTGTTGAGAGAGAGGTGTATAAATAATGGTGCAGTGTCTGGGCACAGGCATAGGTGGAGGGGAGGAGAGATGAAGAAATGTGGATGGGAGGGGAGGGGGGAAGTGTGAGAGAACAGAAACATTTACAAAGGCGTGAGGAAACAGTAAACAGAAAAAAGCAATAGGGAGGGCATATTGAGGTATAGGAGGAGAGACTTCCCAGGTATAGGATGATAGGAAGAGTACAAATAATCACAACATTTAGAAAGTCAAGTTCTCACAGTTGCAAAGTTGTTGTTGTAGTGCATAGTCCAGATCTTCTTGTAGTCTTCACCTCCAATTCTAACTCCAAAATTAACTCCACAGACATGTTACAGTATATGTGACACTTAAGATGTTACACAGCCATATGGCAAAGCCAAGATAGACTGACTTAAATACTCTAAACACATTCATTTAACTAATAATGAAGGGAGGGGTTTGCTAATCAACTCAGAGAGAAATACAGTACCAAGTAGTTATTAATTAAATATAAGTTCTGTTGCAATTGGGGTTACATTGATAGAAGAATTCAGCTCAGAGAGACATACAGTACCTGTTTGAAGAAATGATTCAGAAAGTTAGTCCAGATATTCATTATGCATCCATGATAAAATAATGTCAAATGCCTTTAAAAACTGTAAACATAATACTTTAGCATCATAACTTTGATCCAAACTTTAAGTTCTTCATATGTTCAAGGACATACTCTATCTACAAGAGAAGAGAGGATATTTCATACACACACACACACACACACACTCACACATATATATATATATATATATATATATATATATATATAAAAATATATATATATATATGTATATGTATTGTGATACCTTCAGGTATCTCTTGGTGCTGGAACCGCACAGTAAGTGTACTTTTCAGCTCACAGAGAGTTAATCCTCCCTGGAATGGAATGGCTAATGCAGCTGCTGCCTAATTAATCAGGATGGGCTCCTCAGTAAATAAAGAAGTGTTTAAGGCAGCAACAGAGCTGCCATGCCAGAGAGATGCCATGCTGAGAGTCATAGATTGAGAGAGATTGCTGTTCCAGAGAGGGGGACAGAGAAGTGCTCCCCAGCAAGTAAGGCTGTCAAAGTTCCTTGGACCTGCTGGACGGTGACCGCGGAGTCCGCTGGGACTGCCTGGGTTTGAATCCCAGAGGGAAGAAGAAGGATGGCAGAGAAGCGGGTATGTCCGGTCCTTGGCATTTACAGAGGAGAGTTTCTCTGAGCCGAGTTCCCCTAGAAAGAAAGGCCACAAGGCCGCGCTGAAGCGGGGACGTCTGCTCAAAACCTGGATTTACAGATAAGCAAACCCCTTTATTGCAGTGTACAGAAACTATGTATGTTAAATATAATGCTACCTATTTTGGGGTGGGAACCAGCTTAGCTGGCCATCCAGTTAGTGAGAGCTAAAGCTGTGGTGTAGGCAGTTTTCCCTAAAGGGATTAGTTTTATGTGTTGTTTTGATTTAAAGGAACGGTGGGCCTATTGGTGTATGATTTAATCCCTGAGAGAGAGAGAGAGAGAGAGAGAGAGAGAGAGAGAGAGAGAGAGAGAGAGAGAGAGAGAGAGAGAGAGAGAGAGAGAGAGAGAGAATATATATATATATATATATATATATATATATATATATATATATATATATATATCAGGACAGGCACTTCAAGATGCAAAGGTGAAAACATGCAGCAGGCATCGTTGTGAGCCGAAATGTTGAGAAATACGTGTCACCTTTGGATCTTGGAGTGCCTGCCCTTATTTCAGATGCGCTGCCTTGCTGACACTTGGACGGTCTGCACCCTACTACTACCTGTATCTAGCAAATGTGAGTGCCTGGTTTCCTGGACTGCTACAGTATATATATATATATATATATATATATATATATATATATATATATATATATATATATATATATATATACAGTGG
This sequence comes from Ascaphus truei, assembly GCF_040206685.1. Lineage (NCBI taxonomy): Eukaryota > Metazoa > Chordata > Amphibia > Anura > Ascaphidae > Ascaphus > Ascaphus truei. Next base: position 145,787,973 of record NC_134484.1, read on the forward strand.
TTGACAAATCACCAAAAAATCTACTCGCCACACAAAAAAATCTACTCGCCACCTAGTACCAAACGTGTGCTGCTTGGGCCAATATTTACTCGCCCGGGGGTTAAATCCACTCGCCCGGGGCGAGCAAATGTATAGGTTTGTCGAACACTGTATATATATATATAGATATATATATAGATATATATCTATATATATAGATATATATATATATATCTATATATATAGATATATATATATCTATATATATATCTATATATATATATACAGTATATATATATATATACAGTATATATATATATATATATATATATATATATATATATAATTTTTTTTGCAATGAACCTTGATGACTATTACAGCTGCTTGCTAAATGTTTTTTCCTTTAAAAATAGTGCAGTACATTACGGTATATAAATTGAATTTAGTGTGAGATGCATTAATATTTGATTGGATGAATATACCAGACAATTGTATACTGTAGACGAAATGGCTTTGTACAAATCAATCTGGTGTCAACGGGTTGCATTGTAATCTGGTCAATGAGTTTACCAGTAAATGTCGGTGAAAGCCGCATAATGGATGAACTGTCAAAAAATATTGTATAAATAAAAAAGAGAGAATGTAAAAGAATAAAAAAGCAACTAAGTTGATTAACTCATTTGTTGCCAAATGCACCTTCTTCTGCACTGACATTCTACAGAAATGAAACCAGTCATAAACTGATCTTCAATGTTTTGTAATTATAAACTTTTTTTAAATTATTATTATTATTGACAGGCTCATATAATTACATAGGTACAGTACAATTCCTGATAGACTGGCATTCTATAGTCCGGGACTCATGATAGTCGGGCATCCTATAGTCTGGAACTCCTGATAATCTGGCATCCTATAGTCCGGGACTCATGATAGTCGGGCATCCTATAGTCTGGAACTCCTGATAATCTGGCATTATATAGTCTGGAACTCCTGATAGGCCGGCATTCTATAATCTGGAACTCCTGATAGTCTGACATCCTATAGTCTGGAACTCCTGATAATCTGGCATTATATAGTCTGGAACTCCTGATAGGCCAGCATCCTATAATCTGGAACTCCTGATAGTCTGACATCCTATTGTCTGGAACTCCTGATAGTCTGGCATCTGGCGGCTCACTCAGTACCCAGATGAGTCTTTTGCTGCTTTGTATTCTGGTCCACTATTTTCCGGTCTGCAGAACGTAATATCGCTATATAATGGCTTCTTAACGTGAGCAGAGGTAAAAGAGGTGCAAAAAGAAAGCATGTAATCTTGACAAAACATCAGAAATTGGACATTATAAAACGGCTGGAAGATTCCACTAGAAGTGTTGATATGGGACAAACATTGAAAAAGCCTAAAGTTGTCTCAATTAGATACTGTTTTGTATAAGTGGTTTATGGATAAACGATCTGAAGGAAAGCCAATGACAAGGCCTATGCTAATTGAAAAAGCGAAGGAGTTTCAGCATGAAATGCAGATAACTGACCAGGGGACATTTTCCGAAGAGTGGCTACGTAATTTTAAGCTTGATATTTGCGGAGAGCAAAGTTCAGCCTCAAGGTCACATGTCCAAATCCTTCTGATTGTCTTTGTGGATAAATTGTCCTCTTTGGCGCTGGTCTCCCACATTTAGTGCACAGTGCAATATGTGGAATTAAAAAGTACAAAAAAAACTGTGTAAAGTATCAGAGAATATACATCTTTCACTTTATCATCCACATAATAATGGATATTATATGTAGCACCCTGCTAAAAATCCTGCTTTGCCCTGTATGTTAGCACTATTAGCTTCAGGCAGGGCCAGTGTTAGCAGCTCTCACAAGGCTAGATATGTGAGTTTGTCCCTGTAATGGTTCCAAATGTTGCACTTCCAGGCACGTTAGGCCCTGTGGTTATCTGGAAGCTGCTAGTATCACGTCAGTGGTGTGACCAAGTAGCAACAGGTATTCTGCCCAGTTACTAGAGCAGAGTGTTGGCCTTAAGACCCCTTCTCCATATCATCCGGGAGGTCTCCAGGTTATTGGCTTGTGAGGCAGGTATAATAGCAGGACACACATTATTGCTTTCCAGTATTAGGGTCAGTGCCAGGAAAGTATTGACAGAGGAAGTTACCTTGATGCAGAGAGTAGGGCTATACCCAAGGTTTAAGTAGGGATCTGGGTGGACCTGATTCCATTTCTATCCAGGGTTACGTAGCGGTCTGGTAGGAACTGCTTTGCAATGGAGAAACTTAATTGCCATGAAAGAAATGCTGAAAACTTGTCCTATTGAAGAGCAGATGCTGCTAAGAATATTGTTTAATAAAGACCACGTTACAAAGTTCCTGGCGGCCTTTTCTTTTTCATCACTCCTCACTACAAGCCGGCACGGATCTGCAACAACAGCCCTGAGATGAACAGGTAAACCGCTGAGCTACCACACTCCGTTAAGCAGGTACAGTACAAACCCTGTCAAAGCGATAGAGACTGTTACAAGACCTCTCTTTTACTGTACACCCTATCTCTGGCTGCCGGGTGGGATAGGGGTGTTACATATATAATGAGAGAATCCAATAACAGAAATCCCAACTTCATAGGTTTTGATCACCCAAGTTGATTATAATCGGTTGAAGCCAAAAAACACCCTTATTGTGGAGGTCTTTCTTTGACCTCTGCTTGGATGAATGCAGAGCTCGTCAAAGACTGGGTTTCTAATCATTTTGTGCCCGAAGTGAAAGAGAACTTTAGAAAACAAGGCATGCCTGATGATAGCAAGGATATTCTTTTATTAGATAATTGCAGGGCTCATCCTCCGGCTTCAGAACTTATTTGTGCGAATATCTTTGCCTCATAGCTGCCAGCAAACGTCACATAATTAATACAGCCAACGGATCTAGTTGTGATTCAGACGTTCAAGACCGGCTACTGGGGAATTTTTGTGCACAAATTAGTGAACTCTGATTGCCGTGTAAAATTATGGCCAAGTGTCATTTTTGGAGATTATTCTTCAGATGAGGAAGATTTTGAGGGCTTTAATGTTTGGAAACGCCCTTTCAATAACATTTTCCAAATGAATGAAGATTCTCCTGCTGAGAATCTTATCAACTGTGAAGGAAGAGGAACCCCACTTAAATAGCACTCTCTCACAAGTCTTGGATGGTGTATGTAGAGTTTAAAATAATAGTTTTAATAGACAACTGATAAAATAGAGGGCTTTAAAAACAAACAATGCAATGGCGCATTGAAAACCACTAGGAGTGTAATAACCCCAAGTGAGGAATAATTCCTGAGTACAGTGTTTATATATAAAACACTGTGCCTAGGTATACTGTATGGCTCAATAGGCCAACTACCAATGAATTATGAGGTATAGGTAAGGGGGGGGGGGGGAGATAGTGACTTATTAGCCAAGGACAAAATGCAAGAGCTGGTCTGGGTGTACCACTGGTAAACATTGACTGTAAGGTTCAAAGAACTAGTGGGTTACCCACTACACACTTATAGTAAAAGTTCAGAGCAACAGCGGGGTAGGCGAACCAAGAGGATAATGGTTGGCAACAGATCACTTAAAATGACTGTAGCTAATACGTAGGTACAGATTAGCCTAGGTGGCTAATACGTAGTAGCATGGAGTACCATAGAAATGTGTGAGCTAGGATCTGAGTAGATCCGTGCAGAAACAGCTCTAAAGCAATAGCAGCATACAGTAGATGCAGTTCCTGTCAATAGAACAGAGGCTGCATCATATCGACACACTGTATGAAGTGAAGTAAAAAGTGTCCCTGAAGAGGGAACACTTAAACCTTTGATGTGCCGACACTATGTCCTAAGCGATGGTAAGACCCCTCAGAGAATGTGAATGTACACTAATTCCCTGATCTGAACACCAAAGCAAATTTACAAATACAGCTAAACCCCGTTATAACGCGCCTCGTTATACCGCGATTCGGTTATAACGCGGTTTTCCCGTGGCTCCCGTTTTTTTAAAAAAAAAAAAAAAAAAAAAAAAAAATTTTTAAAAAATTTTTTTTACATTTTTTTTTTTGCACACTGCACACACTCACTGCACACACACTGCTCATTGCTCACACTGCCACACTGCACACACACTGCACACTGCACACACACTGCTCATTGCTCACACTGACACACTGCACACACTCACTGCACACACACTGCTCATTGCTCACTGCCACACTGCACACACACTGCACACTGCACACACACTGCTCATTACTCACACTGACACACTGCACACACACTGACCACACTCACGCACACTCATACACACTTACGCACACTCACGCACACTTACAGACACTCACACACACTCACACACACACACACACACACTCACTTACACACACTTAGACACTCACAGACACTCACACACACTCACACACACTCACACACACTCACACACACTCACACACACTCACACACACTCACACACACTTACACACTCACAGACACTCACACACACTCACACACACTTACACACACTTACACACACACTCAGACACTTACACACACTCACAGACACTTACCCACACTCACACACCCATATACACACACACACTTTCTCTCCCATATATACATACACACACACTCTCTCACTCTACACAGACGGGCCGCGACCAGCACCACCACCCGCTCCCCCCCCCTCCTCCCGCGCAGGCAGCGGGAGCACCGGGGACAGCGGTGGGGAGAAGAAACCCCCCGCTACAACCTCCATGCAGGCAGCATGGTTCTGAGGTAAGCGGCGACCTGAGGGACATCCCCACTCCCATCTCCTGCCCCGCGGCCTGTCCCGCGGTGACAGGGTGAAGCGGGGACAGGAGGGACATCCCCGCTCCCATCTCCTGCCCCGCGGCCTGTCCCGAGGTGACAGGGGGAAGCGGGGACAGGAGGGACATCCCCGCTCCCATCTCCTGCCCCGCGGCCTGTCCCGCGGTGACAGGGTGAAGCGGGGACAGGAGGGACATCCCCGCTCCCATCTCCTGCCCCGCGGCCTGTCCCGAGGTGACAGGGGGAAGCGGGGACAGGAGGGACATGCCCGCTCCCATCTCCTGTCCCGCGGGATGAATATGCGCTAAAGCGCGGCGGCCATTTTTTTTTCTCGCGACCCCGTTAGTAACGCGGTGGTCTCGGGGTGGACCCCGAGACCCGCGTTATAACGGGGTTTAGCTGTACTTCCTAAATAACCCCAAGGTAGGTCTATTAAAAATATAACTAATACTGTTACTGACTAGTGTTACCTAAACAGGATCAGAGAGAACAGTAATAATAGGAAGGAGTGTAGAATGGTAACTGAAGTTCACATACTGTATAGTACTTAGTATAATACTGGTGGTGCCAATAAAGATCCCCCCTTAGAAAGGGGGATGTGTGAGATCGTAGGATCAATCGCAGGTTAAACTGAGCTCGAGCAGGGCAGTGCAGATACTCCCGTGTGGAGTTACAATATTGCGTTCACATCAATACTACCTCACTATATATCTAGCGGTATCGGGGGTCTCATCCTAGAGAATCTTATCAGCAAACTTACAGAAGTGGAGGAGAGGGTTAATACAGAGAGCTACATCCCAGTAGTAGAAGTTTTAAGTGATGAGCAGATTATTCAAAGTATCATTAGTACTGAGATGCCTCTGGAAATGGAAGAAGATGAGGAGGAAGAAGAAAAGACTAAATACAAATACACCTGGAGTCGGGCTACAGAGTTTATTCAAACATTTATTGAATTTGAAGAGTGTAATAGTCACTACAATGACACAGAAGTAATGAACCTGCATGTTATACAAAGTAGTTTCTATCAGAAAAAAAGCAGCATCCACTAAGCATGCAGGTCTCAGAGACATGTTTAAGATGGCATCACAGAAGGTCTCTAGTCTTCAATCCCTGTAACCACTACTCCTTCGACTTCAGCTACTCCGGATTCAATTATTGTTTTTGATGCTGCGTCTCAGGATATGCCAATGGATTCTTCTTCGCATGATGAAGTCAACATTAACGGTAACCCCTGGCAAATGAAGGTATAGCACAATGGATTGATCAGATAATTAGTAGTGCAGCTACAGCACATTTTTAGTGCATAGGTGAATACACTTCAAGTTTAATTTTTGTAGGGTAGAAAAACCAGTTCATAGTAAGTGCTACAAAGTTTAAACCAGAATCAGTGGGATATATCCCTGATGAAAGTACTTAATTCCCATATATAACAATTGTTGTCATATGGAGTGCTCCTATACGGGATCCGGGTGAGATATGTGTAAATAATTCACGTATATATTGGCTATTCTTCTCTTAAATGAATAATGACAATTTCATAAGTCGCCCCAGAGTAAACGTGTGTGCGACCGATTGGTAACAGTTCAAATGAAATCAGGTGGGACCGGGAAAGGGGGTTTGTTGGGTACTCTCCCGCTGGGACCCAGATGGAAAAAACACCCCCTAACATCTCCGTAAATCCTCCGGTAATGGATTCAGCTTCAAGGAATGTGCATGAGATTGTGTACAGGGATATCCAAAGTGAAAAATAATGTCCTGAAACGATAGTTCCTGCAACAGTAGAGAATCAATATTACTCACAACACCCATCCCGTCAGAGCTCAAGGCTGGGGAAAAAGATATGGGACATGCATAAAAGCATAAACAAACAAAAGGTCTGCACATTATTTACAACAGAGGCCAGCAGGCCTCCGGGTGGTCCCTGTAGGTGTCCCGGGGTTCCCCAGGTGGTCCCCGCAGGTGTCTGTGGGCCCTTCGGTGGTCCCCGTGGGTGTCTGAGGGTCCTCAGTTGGTCCCCATGGGTGTCTGTGGAGCCTCAGGTTGTCCCCTCGGGTGTCCGGGGGTCCTCAGGTGGTTCCTGTGGGTGTCTGTGGGCCCTCAGGTTGTTCCTGCGGGTGTCCAGGGGTCCTCAGGTGGTCCCTGTGGGTGTCTGTGGGCCCTCAGGTGGCCCCCGTGGGTGTCCATGGGTCCTCAGGTGGTTCCCATGGGTGTCTGGGGACCCTCGGGTGGGCCCTGTGGGTGTCCGGGGGTCCTCAAGTGGTCTCCATGGTTCTCTGGGGGCCCGTGGGTGGTCCCGGTGGATCTCTGGGGCCCTCTGGCTGTCCCCACGGGTCCCGCTGGCCTGCGGTACCAATCATGTGTACAACTTTTTTTTTTCAATACATTTAAATAAATACCCCCCACACACACACACATACAGTACTGTAATGGGAAAAATTACTATTATCCAGATATGGATAATAGCTCATTTGCCCATTATTAAATAAAACTTTAGCCAGCCAGCATAAATAAAGTAAATACACTTTTCATCTTACCCCTGCCATCATGAAGTGCATCCTCGTCAGCATACTGCAGGTCCATGTCCTCCGATGCCAGCAAGAATATATGAAAAAATACAATCTAATGGTCTCTAACCTCTTAATCACTGTAGCGGTTAATAACCGCTATAGTAATTAAGGGGTTAACCCACCCTCCCCCGCTACCCACCGGGAGGCCTAAACCCCCACCCTGGGCCCACTTTACCCACCCTCTATCCATTGATTGGCATAGTGGTACATCATACCGATATAATATGGGCAATATAAGCCACTATAGCAGTCAATGGTCACCCTAATAAAAAAAAAGCATGAATGCCAGAAATATGCAATAATAAAAGATATACACAAGCACCTGAACACGCCAATTCAAAAAATAAAATCACTAGCCAACCAATTAAATAAATAAAAGCACTAGCCAACCAATTAAATACAAATCGCCCTGCGGACAACTGCACCAGTATCTTGAAACAGGATATCTAAGATCCCAATTCTTAATAGATCTCAAATGTTCAAGGATTGTCCTCACTATGTATCCCTTGCCGCATGCACTTTGCAACCAATATTCTACAAATGTACAAATGTAGTGTTACAATTTATGAAAGATTGGATTTTATACAAGGTATTTGTGGTTTTACATTTAACCATTTTAGTGTGTTTTATATTTGGACAAACAGAACATCTATAACACCCTTTTGGGATATAAAATTTCCCTTTATTTTTGTCTTTTGAATCGAATAAGCTAGGGGACAGGAGGGATGCCAATATTGTTGCTTTCTTAAAGATTAATCTTGGACCCCGAGACACCCACCCCCCGCCCCCCGAGACACCCAAGGTTTTAAAACTTCTTTATTTGATCACCACGCATTCTCTGAAAAACATACGAATGCTGTCTACTATCACTTTCTGCTTTCCATGCTGGGATAAAACTAATTCCATGTGATGGGTTGATATACCAAATACCAACCAACACATGAAACGTTTTCCTATACCTAAGAGCACTGGTGCTAGGGGTTCAGTAAATATACAAATTAGTTGTTTGCACTTCTAAAGCCACAATCAAAATACTTTATAATCTCTAACTCCCGCTGTTTAGAGACCTCTGAAAATTAATATAATGATATGGTGCAATACTTTTTTTTAATGTATTCTTCATTTTTATGTTATTCAGTGTTATGCATTGACATTTACCATTTGTTAGCAACATGTTCATGAAGTTATAGGTATAATTTATTAATACAATTAATAATGTTGAAATAAATTCTTTAAGCAAATGTATAACCTCTACTGCCCCCCTTTGTCTCTCCTGCACCCCACTTGTCTCTCTTGCACCCCACTTGTCTCTCCTGCTCCCCATGTCTCACCTGCCCCCCTTGTCTCTCCTGCCCCCCCTTGTATCTGGTCTTTCCTTAGCACTGCACAAGAAAGTTTTACGCGGAAAATGTGAACATGCTGGTGCGCATGTTGTGCATTTAGCGCGCTAAATTTGATTTGTGCCGCGCATGGAAAATTATTTACGTGGCGAGCGCAACATTTAAAAATGGCAGCACAGGAAATGTAAAGAGACACCTGCGTGACATTTAAAAATGGCTTTGGCACATGCATGGGTAGTTTAAAAATAGAGCGAAGTGTGTGGCGATGGAGTGCAGGGGCCTGTGAGCATGCTGCAGGTCACATCTCGAGGGCAGAGCTTGGTCACGGGTAATTAAAAAATGGGGTCGGCGCAAGCGTGGTAATTTGGCCTCGGGTCATTTAAATATGGAGTCGGTGTTTGCGCGGGTAATTTGAAAATGACGTCGCTGAGGGGTGAAAAAATGGCATCGGCACTGTCCTAGCGGAAAGGTGCATAGCAGCGGACTGTCAGCGCAAAATTGGTAGGGGTAATATGGCCGCGCCCAAAGGTTCCATTCTGAAATGCCCTGGCAGCTGAGGAGTTAATCAGCTCCTGCGATAGCTCTGCTGAAGAATGCAGAGTATAAACAGGTTCACGTCCTGACATATACAGTATGAAGTAAATCCTGTGCAGTGTGTCAGTAATCCTATGCTTTTATTCTATACTATTATATTAATTTGAAAGTATGACACTTAAAAGAGGGCAGAATACTTCCCTATCCCACAACTGCACCACGTATCTATGAAAGCATTGAGATACTTTACAACCATTAAGATAAATCATATTTACATTGCATATACTGTCAAGCATAACTCACACCAGGTCACCAAAACCACAATTTTACATGAACATTAATAAATATCAATCAGCAGAAATCTGGCCTCACAGGATCAATAAAGGGATTTCTCCTTATCACACAGATCCTAAATATGTTCTTGTGTTTTCTGGGAGAGCAGGTCCCAAAAGAAAACCACTAATTGATGGTTACAGTATGTATAAAGCTCACAGACTGGAAATCATGACACTAGATCAATGTAACAATTCTGCATGCAAATGTGAGAAATTAATATATGGAATATCATGGGATTTGGGGAGCAGTTATCTGATGCACATATCTTATATTGTACATAAAGTGGTTTGCTGGCGTATTCACCCCCTACAAAAAATGTCACATGTTGAATTACACATAATGTATGCGCAGTTTTTCAAACTAAGGGCCTCATGCAGTAAGCGTCGAAAAGCCACTTTTCTCTAGCTTCTCGCAAAAAATGCCTACTGTGATTCAGTAAGCCCGGGAAGCTGCTGAAAAGAGCAAAACTCGGCTGGTTTTTCTTGCCGAAATTTTTTTTCTGGCAGCCGCTTGGCGATAAGCCACTTTTCGGCACTCATCGCCACTTTTTCAAACTCGCTGTATTCCAGTAGCCCCGATCAGCTTCTCGCAGCTGATCACTGCTCTAGAATGCCGAGTTCCTTTCTTAATCGTCCCGCCACAAAAAGTTGGCAAGAAGGTGGGGAGAAGCGGCGATGAGCGGAGAGACGGGACTTAGAAAAAATCAGGCCATTTTCCTGCATCGGATTGATGCCAGGGTCTCCGGAGCTGATACCCATTAATACCAGCACCAGCACCAGCACATGAGCCCCCCGGCATGAATCCAATGATGGAAAAATGCATTTACAGCCCACTTGATTACTTAGCGGCTAACCGCTAAGGCAATGAAGGGGTTAACTATCCGTGCCAGGCTTATTGTGGGTAACGGGGGTGGGTGAAGGCGGTAATTAGCCCTTAATGGGTATTTAGGCCTTGCGGGGGGGGGTTGCGTAAGAGGACCTATGGAGTATTTATTTTAAAGTATTTATGTATTTGTTATTTATTTTTTGGGGTACAGAATTGGAACTGCAGGCAAGCGGGGACCCCCGGACACCCGCGGGGACCACCCGAGGGCCACCGCCGGCCTATAGTATAATTCCTGTGCATAAAAAAAAAACAATATTTGATGTATGTTAGGGGGTATAGGGGTTGTTGGGGGCACAGGGGGTGGGTGTTGTATTAGATATTGCTATATTTATTGGGGACCTAGGAGGTGGGTAGTGGGGCTGTTGTGTGTATTGTTTTAATTGTGGGTAGCGGGGGTGGGTGAATGGTTTTTAGCCCCAACGGTGGGTGTTTAGGCCATGCGGGTGGTTAGCTGGAGGGATTAACCCCTTCATTACCTTAGCGGTATTAACCGCTAAGGTAATGAAGGGGTTAATTCCACCCGCAACCCTTCCACCAGCTCTCCCCCCCCCCCCCACAATAAGCTTGGCATGGGTAGATAACCCCTTCATTGTCTTAGCGGTTAGCTGCTAAGGTAATGAAGTGGGCTGTAAGTGCATTTTTCCTGCATAGGATTCATGCCAGTGGTCTCCGGTGCTGGTATTAATGGGTATCAGCTCCGGAGACCCCTGGCATCAATCCAATGCAGGAAAAGGGCCTGAGTCCCGTCTCGCCGCTCATCGCCGCTTCTCAACACCTTCTTGCCAACTTTTTGTGGCGGGACGATTTTGAGAGAAACTCGGCATTCTAGAGCTGCGAGAAGCTGATCGGGGCTTCTAGTTTGAAAAACTGGTGATGAGCAGACTGTGACTATTCAGGAAGCTCCTATTGGGAGACCCCTGGAATCACTAGGTCATTTTATTTATTGCTGCTTTGCACTGTGTCATTTATTCAGGCCGTTCAATAGTTTGGGAATCCTGCACTTGTTTTTTATTGTTTTTAGTAAGATGTGTCCATTCAGTGGTGTATTCTTTAATACATTTACATTTTTTTACTTTTTTGCCATACTTTAGGAGATTTCTTCGCTCCTGCTTGTGAGGGATCTATTTTGTTTTTCTAATATCATGAAACATACAGTATACAAATTATATATACAAATTTGCATCTAATTTTGATGTTTTTCACTACTTTTGATAGCTCCTAAGAGATCTGTGTGATATGTAAAAAATGCACGTTTTTGTTGCATATTGAAACAAATGGAATTTTTTTTCTACGTGTTTTTTCCTTTTATCACCAATTGTTCTTTATTATTTCACCCATCGTTAATGGATCATATTAGTTAGAAGGTAGTTCTAAACAGGGTTGAACGTCTTTGATTTCTTTGACAAGGACAATTACTGATGATATGCCTAACATTATTTACATGTAGGTGTGTGCGATTGTTTTGGGCACATTGGAGGTTTTTCATTTGTATGAGAATTGTCCAAAAAAATATTTATGCAGATTCTGAGATCCTTCTGAAGTTTAATAACGAAGGCAAAATAAAGAGATGGGCAAGTTGATAATTTTAACATGTTTGCATTGATTACATGGAAATATTCTGTTTTTAATTTAGCCTATTTTAGTGTTGGCAAAAAAATAACTCTCTCTTAAGGGGGAAAAGAATTGGAATTATTATTCCTAGGAAAACGCTATATTTTATACCGCGTTGTCAGTTGATGCGAGTATACTTTGCTTGCATTATGTGTGCATGGTCAGTGTTCTGTTTTATCCGAAACATCACAAGCTGTCTTCTAAATACAATCAGCTGTTTTTAGCAAGAAAATATATTATATAATCAATCTTGTCAACATTCTGAATTAGAGAAAATTGTAGTACGTTCTCTATCAGCCAGCACAACACAATATGTGAAATTGTAAGCTCTCCGGGGCAGGGATTGCCTTTCCTATTGTCTGATCTTATTTGTTGCACTTATTGTACTATAATTCCCTATACTGTATTGCCTATCTTATAGAGCGCTGAGTACAGCTGTGGGGGCTACATAAATAAAGATATACATAAACACAAATACAATTTCTCATCCGCCATTTTTTATTTATTTAAACATTTACAATAATAAGTATACTGAATCAATTGATTATATTATTACGGTTTCTAATAACCAGGACTCACAACGAGGACGTAGCTGCAATCGAGTAACACCACACACATTGACAAGTTCTTGCATTTTTGGACGGGACAAGGCTCAGTGTTCACTCTTCAGGCAACAACAGGGCCGCTGTCAGGCGTGTCTCTTCTCTCTTTCTCTGATGAAGGCTGGTTGATATTCGCAGAGAACTTATTCTCTCAAAAGGGAAAGCAGGAGAGAACATAATGTCATTTAGAGTTCTTGCTCGAGAGAGCACCACGAAACTGATCCAACAGTGAAGTCCTTGCTGCCCAGATTGACAACAGCCTCTACAGTCTGAGATATATATATATATACAGTGTTCGACAATTATATACATTTACTCGCCTGGGGCGGGTAGATTTAACCCCCGGGCGAGTAAATATTGGCCCAAGCAGCACACGTGTGTTTTTTAAATTTCCCGCGCTCGCGCTGCTGTTTTTACTGCGCTCGCGCTGGAGAAAAAAAAAAAAAGCCGGAGGCGGGTTCATGTTGTTGGGGGAGATTACCCCGCCTCCGGCTCTCTGAACAGTGGCCTCCCTCCTCAGCGCTTCTACTCCTCCCCCTTCCGGCAGCCAGCTGCTTCCATGCCTGTCTGCCTCAGGCCCCTGCAGGGCCATCTGTCACCCCTCCCATCGGGCCATCTGCCCCCCCCCTCGCATCAGGCCACCCGCCCCCCCTCGCACCGGGCCACCCGCCCCCCCCCTCGCACCGGGCCATCTGCCCCCCCCCCCTTGCACCGGGCCATCCGCTCGCACCGGGCCACCTGCCCCCCCTCGCACCGGGCCATCCGCCCCCCCCTCGCACCGGGCCATCCGCCAACCCCCTCGCATCGGGCCATCAACAACCCCCCACCCTCACACCAATCTCTCCCGGCCTCCGTGACCCCCCCCCCCTCACCCCACGCGGCGTCGGTGTGCCGCCTCTACGGACAGTCTGCCGATCTGTCAGCTGTTAAGGAAACCCCTGATGGCCAGCTCAGTTGTTAGCAGGGGAAATCCTCTAACTGGCTCTTCTCCCTGCTCTAAGCAGGGGAAATTCCCTAACCGGAGCCTCTCCCTGCTCTAAGCAGGGGAAATCCCCTAACCGGAGCCTCTCCCTGGTCTAAGCAGGGGAAATCCCCTACCGGCCCTTCTACATCTATCAGTGAATACTGCGGCGTCGGCGTCCCACTCTGGAGGGGGCGCGGCCCCTTGCAGAGGCCCTCCTGCCGTGCGGAGGCCCCCGCTGCCATGTGCGACCCCCTGCCTTACGGGTGAGTGTTTGTGTGTGTGAGTGACAGACTGTGATTGTGAGTTTGTCTGAGTGAGTGTGTCTGAGTGAATGTGAGTGTCTGTGAGTGTGTCACCCTCTCTCCCTCTCCCTGTGTCACCCTCCCTCTCCCTGTGTCACCCTCCCTCTCCCTGTGACACCCTCCCTCTCCCTGTGACACCCTCCCTCTCCCTGTGTCACCCTCCCTCTCCCTGTGTTACCCTCCCTCTCCCTGTGTCACCCTCCCTCTCCCTGTGTCACCCTCTCTCTCCCTGTGTCACCCTCTCTCCCTCTCCCTGTGTCACCCTCTCCCTGTATCACCCTCCCTCTCTCTGTGTCACCCACCATCTCCCTCTGTCACCCTCTCCCTGTGTCACCCACTCTCTCCCTGTGTCACCCTCTCTCCCTCTCCCTGTCACCCTCTCCCTGTGTCACCCTCCCTCTCCCTGTATCACCCACCATCTCCCTCTGTCACCCACCATCTCCCTCTGTCACCCTCTCCCTGTGTCACCCACCCTCTCCCTGTGTCACCCTCTCTCCCTCTCCCTGTCACCCTCTCCCTGTGTCACCCACCCTCTCCCTGTGTCACCCTCCCTCTCCCTGTGTCACCCTCCCTCTCCCTGTGTCACCTCCCTCTCCCTGTGTCACCCTCCCTCTCCCTGTGTCACCCTCCCTCTCCCTGTGTCACCCTCCCTCTCCCTGTGTCACCCTCTCCCTGTGTCACCCTCCCTCTCCCTGTATCACCCTCCCTCTCCCTGTCACCCACCCTCTCCCTGTGTCGCCCTCCCTCTCCCTGTGTCGCCCTCCCTCTTCCTGTGTCACCCTCTCCCTGTCACCCTCCCTCTCCCTGTGTCACCCTCCCTCTCCCTGTGTCGCCCTCCCTCTCCCTGTGTCGCCCACCCTCTCCCTGTGTCGCCCACCCTCTCCCTGTGTCGCCCTCCCTCTCCCTGTGTCGCCCTCCCACTCCCTGTGTCGCCCTCCCTCTCCCTGTGTCGCCCTCCCTCTCCCTGTGTCGCCCTCCCTCTCCCTGTGTCGCCCTCCCTCTCCCTGTGTCACCCACCCTCTCCCTGTGTCACCCACCCTCTCCCTGTGTCACCCACCCTCTCCCTGTGTCACCCTCCCTCTCCCTGTGTCACCCTCCCTCTCCCTGTGTCACCCACCCTCTCCCTCTCCCTGTGTCACCCACCCTCTCCCTCTCCCTGTGTCACCCACCCTCTCCCTGTGTCACCCTCCCTCTCCCTGTGTCACCCTCCCTCTCCCTGTGTCATCCTCCCTCTCCCTGTGTCACCCTCCCTCTCCCTGTGTCACCCTCCCTCTCCCTGTGTCATCCTCCCTCTCCCTGTGTCACCCTCCCCCTCTCCCTGTGTCACCCTCCCCCTCTCCCTGTGTCACCCTCCCCCTCTCCCTGTGTCACCCCCTCTCCCTGTGTCACCCACCCTCTCCCTGTCACCCTCCCCCTCTCCCTGTGTCACCCTCCCCCTCTCCCTGTGTCACCCTCCCCCTCTCCCTGTGTCACCCTCCCCTCTCCCTGTGTCACCATCCCCTCTCCCTGTGTTGTTCTGACTAGGAGTTTATTAAATGTATTTTATTTATATATTTTATTTTAAAGCGGGGTTGGGGGAGGGACTATGGGCGGAGTTGGGGGCTGACTAGGGGCGGAGTTGGGGGCGGGACTAGGTGGCGAGTAGATTTTTTGGTTGGGCGAGTAGATTTTTGGGTGATTTGTCGAACACTGTATATATATATATATTTGCAGAGGTATCAGTACCGTGTTAGCCGAGCTTCAATAATCAAAAAATAAATAGATGATACCGTTCTGTGGCTAACGAAATGCTTTTATTTGTGCGAGCTTTCGAGATACACTGATCTCTTCTTCCGGCGATGTTACAATGAATGAAGCAAGCAAGCAAAAGGTATGGTATAAACAGTGTCTCTTGGAATGTTATCTGTGCTGGTCCTTCCCCCGGTGTGGATGTGTTTTATGGCTAGAGGTGTCAAAAGGTTCCTGAAAGCAAGTGATGTAAGAGTATGTGTGTGTATCTGTGTGACATCCACACCGGGGGAAGGACCAGCACAGATAACATTCCAAGAGACACTGTTTATACTATACCTTTTGCTTGCTTGCTTCATTCACTGTAACATCGCCGGAAGAAGAGATCAGTGTATCTCGAAAGCTCGCACAAATAAAAGCATTTCGTTAGCCACAGAACGGTATCATCTAGTTATTTTTTGATTATATATATATATAGACATACGTTACCGTTCCAAGGTCTGGTAAAGCAAGAGACAGCACTCAATTGTAGAAAACTTCACAAAGTGTATTGGTGAAAATAGTGGTACATCAAGAAACCCAACGTTTCGGTCCTCCAAAATGGGACCTTCCTCAGGGGGATTCTATATACTATATATATAGTCAGTGGAGAGTAATTGGCACTCACGTGTATGCAGTAAAAGGTAGGTGTATGTCCCTTAGCAGTAGTTAACAGGCAGGGGTGCACTGCCTTGAGAAAGGTCCCCCCTGTGAGGACCGAAACGTTGGCATTTGTGCCACCTACTCTAATACAATCTTTTATAAATTACCTCTGAGTGCTGTCTCGTTCCTACTGCATTGCTGTGGCTGCACCACTGCTGTGAGGAACACCCCTGCCTATATATATATACTAGCTGAGAGCCCCGGCGTTGCCTGGGATGTTTGTGGTGTGGGTGTGGCATTTGGGTGGGGAGTGGTCCACGCGGCCCATGTGCGGTGGTAGTGCTGCTGTGGCTGTACTGATGGTGATTGTATCGGTGTGCTGATTTGGGAGGGTTTGGTGCTGATGTGGGGGTGCGGAGGTGGGTGTGCCGATGGGGGAGGTGCAAAGGTGCCGATGTGTGTGTGCTGATGGTGTTGATGGGGGCTGGGAATGGCGGGGAGCCGAGAATGCCAGTGTGCTGGGGGGGCATGGGATACCGGTGTGCTGATGTGGTGGTGCTGGGGATAGTGTGTGTGTGTGTGTGTGTGTGTGTGTGTGTATACACACGTGTGTGTGTGTGTATACATGTTTGTGTGTGTGTGTGTGTGTGTACATGTTTGTGTGTATACATTGTATATGTGTGTGTGTGTGTGTGTGTATAGATGTGTACCTGTGTGTGTGTATACATGTGTGTGTGTATACGTGTGTGTGTATACATGTGTGTGTGTGTATACACATGTGTGTGTATACACATGTGTGTGTGTATACACATGTGTGTATACACATGTGTGTATACACATGTGTGTGTGTATACACATGTGTATAAACATGTGTGTGTATACACATCGTGTGTACATTTGTGTGTGTGTACATTTGTGTGTGTGTACATTTGTGTGTGTGTGTGTGTGTATACATGTTTGTGAGTATACATGTTTGTGTGTATACATGTTTGTGTGTATACATGTTTGTGTGTATACACGTGTGTATACACATGTGTGTGTGTGTGTATACGTGTGTGTATACATGTGTGTGTGTGTGTGTGTGTGTATACCTGTGTGTGTGTGTATACCTGTGTGTGTAGTTCATATACATACATTGTGCATGAACAGCACTCTTTGAAAATGTCCTGGCTTGGACGAAACGCGTAAGAGTGTTCATGCTGTTGTACATTGCTGGTTACTAATAAAGTTTTTTATATTCATACAACTGGCTGAGTGAAGGTGCTGTGAACCTCGGAAGCAATCTCCATTTTTTTCACCTGTGACGTCATATCCGGTTGGGGCACGCAGACGCCAGCAAGCAGAATCCCAGCACACAGAGCCTCCAGGATCAAGCTTGCAGCCGCAAACAGGAACGGCTTTCAAGGGACCTCCATGCGATACACAGGGGAGACAGGTGAGGATATATTGGTAGCCGGGCCGTGATTTACTTGGGGGCGCCCCCTTGGGAGATGTCCCCTTGTACCTCTAACCGGTTTTCCAGTACCCCACTCCCCTTGTTAGTATCGGAGATACCCCTATATTGCCTTATTACCTGCATCACCTATATACCGGCGTCAAACCTTCTTTATTAAACACACTCCATAGTGCCTGGTAGTGGCCTCGATAATTGGGGTTACCCTATTTTTCCACATCAGATATGCCTGCATAAAAATGACGAGTGACGCATCACGCATGAATAAATTACTGAAAATTCCAGCCGGTGATTTAGCCAATCGATGGTCTCGGCTGTGCAGGTAAAGACGAAGTATATCTGCTTGGCGTCTGGTTGTCAGGGAAACGACGCACCACGCAACGTAAGACGATGTGGGCGTCTGATCACATGATTTGGGTAGACCAATTGAAAGCAGGATTTGCTTCAACATAACAGCTGCTTATACTTATGATGATTTTGGTGCAAATTATCTCACTAGGATATTATGGTATAAATAGACGTCAGCTGCTCCAGTTTGCCACACTCCCTGTTGAAGACCTTACCGTTGAAACGCGTAGGAGTGGGAGCGTGGTGGCGGGTCTCCCTCCTCATCCTCAGCTACTGGGACACAGTGCTTAACAACTACTTACCTTTACAACGGTGATGTATCTGGATCATTTTTTTTCTTCAAAGGACAATAACATGCTCTATTACTCATAGCCTCATATGCTGTAGCTTTTCAGTTTGACTTTGTATCAATTTCAGGACTGGTTTTTTTCATCCTACACTCCAGCATGTTATACTTCATCTTTGTGCTTTGTTGATATCTATGCCTTTAGCCTCTACACAGTGTTACCGTGGGCCCACTCACCTGTGTTTTATGCTATCTCTCATCTACTATTATACAGCATACCATATTATAACATTGGTTTTGCTGTTAGGTGCTAATGTTTTTGACCATTCATATCATTGTACCATATTGTGAATAGGTCATTTCTCCAGATACACATGTGTGTATTTATGCATTTATGCCTATGTCTGCTGTGACATTATTGAGGAGTCCCCACCACCTCTTTTTATATTTCTCCCCAATTTTTATTCATTCAATAAATTTTGGTATCATTTTCTGTTATACCTGTGTGCTCCGCAAGGGATTCTTTTATTGTTGTTTTATATATATATATATATATATATATATATATAGATAGATAGATAGATAGATAGATAGATAGATAGATAGATAGATAGATAGATAGATAGATAGATAGATAGATAGATATCAACCCGTATAGACAGATCATAAAATCATCTCAAAAGATTATAGGAAGAAAAAAACGTGAATAAAATGTATTGGTTACAATACTAAAAATGGGGGGGGGGGATTAAAATGGCCAAAGTGAAAAGTGTTTTCCTGTACATATCGAGAAAAAAAAACTACTCAGGGAGTCTGAGTATGTACATGTACAGTATATTGATTTACATTGGTGTACCTATTAGAATGTTCAGTGTTTGTAACCGTGGTTACCAATTTATTGTCATTTGAAATATCTACTACACCTACATTTGTTTAGCTGATAACCTTATGTAGCCCTCTTTTCCTTTTGCCAAGAGGGGTGTACTAGTGCTGCATAGACCTGTAGGCTCACAGAGATCCTGGGAGCCTGGGGCAATGAATATATTGATTGGCAGCGCCTCCACCTGCCCAGGATCCTAACAATATGAGATAACCCCAGACAGGAAATAGTAACAACAGCTCTTAGATTAACTTGATAACCTTTACTGCAGGTGTTACACAGAATGCACATGAATAATAATCAACACGGTTAACCATAACCCTTTCCCTCAGTATAAGCGCTGACCCACCACCGTGTATTCCCACACTGTGTCCAATGTACCAACCCAGTCTCTTGGTTACTTAACCCCTGAGTGTCTCCAAAGTTCCCACCCATAAGGCTTGATCAGCGCCTGTAAGGTACCGGTATGTTTGTGCACTTATGAAATACCTTCCGGGCGCTCCAGCACCTGGACATGCTGACTAATTAAAAAAGGATCCCCCACTCCACGAGATCCTCAGCGAGATCCTGAACTCCACAGAAGAGGGTGGCCGGATGGCAGTCCAATAGTCTGGTCCCAGACTGGGAATATCAGATTACTCAGCTTCAGCAGCTTTGTCCCTGACTGTTACTGAACACTACAGGCAAGGTCCCTACACAACAGGCTGTCCCTACAGCAACCACAAGCTGGAGGTGACTCAGGACATTAACTGGGTCCTAGGGGTACACTGACCTAATGCAGAGGGTCACTGGCCCCTGCATACGTACCTCCTCCCCTCTCTAGCTCCCAGGATCAACTGCCTCACCCTTGCAGCATTCCAAACTGTTACAACTGTCTCCAGCGGAATCCTGTCGCGCGATTGGCTGCCATGCGTCACATGTCTCAGGCTCCTCAGGCTCATGGGACTTGTAGTTCCCTGCTAAACCTGTCTCTAGGGGCCGCCACGTGCGCCCTGCCAATGCGCCTGCGCAACCTGACATGGCCGCCGCCCTGCGCATGCGCAAACCTTGCGCAAGATGGCGGCACCCTGCTACGGAAGCCACCGGCAACGCGATCGCCCTAGATGCTGCCGCTTCTCTTCCCCCAGCTGCCCTGCACCTCATCCGCCCCACGGGAGCCCAAGGGGAATCCCCGACCGCTGCGGAGGTTAGTGCCAGAAGAGCTGAAGGTAATAACCCAGAGGGGGACCTGGCTACATCTACATATAATCAATTCACTTCCATTCTTTCAGATAAATAAAACAAAATGTTCAGCTAATTAATACATCCCGTACTTAATGTTTTGACTCTGTATGGATTCGTTATTGTTATCTTTTAATTTTATGTTACTTTTGTGTTCTTACTGATTGTTATAATATTGTTTTCCTGCTCCTGTGGCATCCTATTCTGTACTCTAACTACTTACAGTACACTAACTGCTACAGTAACTTCTTTAATAACTCCAAAAAAAGCAATCCTTAAATGCGTTGGTCAACGCTTGATGGCATTAGGGGGTTTGGAATATCACTGCTTTTTTTTATTTACAGGCTGAGAACACCACCCCATTATTATTACACGTACTTCCACTTTCCTTTGAAAGGAAACAGGATTTACTTCAGAAAAACATTTGCAATTCTTTTTTTCCCCAGCATAAACATTGTATAAATCTTGGCAAAATAACATTCAGACACCTTATTTTACTTAAGAAACCTAATGATCCAATATGATGGTGGACATTCCCCATTTCTTATACTGTTTCCTTGTATCCAGCTCCACTAGTGACGTGCACGATGCTGACTTTATGCACAAATTGTTGATATTTACTGGGAGAGAAATGCATTTGTTATTGTGAACCAAAGAGACTGTTTTCTGCTGCAGTAAACAGATCACTCATATGACATTCATGTTGTTATTATGCAAAGCCTGTGGGTTCTTGTTTATTCTCTGTTAAGCAAGCACAGAACAATGTTGTTTACAAGATACTTATGCCATATGGATATAAGAAATAAGCTCTTGAAAAGTTGTAAGTAATATGTGTATACTGACCAACTCTTCCTACTTATATGGTTGACTCCATAATTTGCTGAAAAACATAACTTTTGTTTTATTTTTTACTTTCAATCAGAAAAATCCTCCCAACATGGGGAGGATTGTAGGTATGCTTGTGGGACCCAGTGGGCTGTGTGTGGCATCCTGTGCCTGCCATCTTAGAAATTATGATAAATCCAACAAGTCCATGAAAATAAAGACATATCCATAGAGTGAATATACTGAGAGAGGACCAAAATGCGTATATAGAAGAGCAGAAACACTGGCTGCATTTATCTCTCCAAGCGTCATTTCCACTCCTGTGGTTGATCCGGATCGTTTCCGGATCGTTTCCTGACAAAGGGATCTTTTAGATGTAATCACTGTAATATGTGAAAATTCATGAAACCCTCCAAACCCTCCAAACATGTCTTTTCCCATAGTCCAAATAAACGTTATAACATCCATAGTTATATTAACTGCAACACTTCTTTTGTTATTTATCTCATCAATTGTGGCTGTGGGAAGAGATATGTGGGGAGGACAACGAGGGCGCTTAAGATAAGGATGCAGGAACATTGTAGACTTATTCGTTAAAAAGACTTGGAGAATCCTGTATCTAAGCACTTCACAGAATGCAGAAAGGGGGGCATCAACAACTTTTCTTTTGTGGGCATAGAGAGAATCTTCAGAAAAGAGAGAGGGGGTGATATGGCAAAAACCCTGGATTGTAGAGAATCCTATTGGATTTTCATGTTAAAAACTCGATTCCCAGATGGGATAAATATAGAGTGGAACATCAATCATTTTTTAAAATAAATCTCTGTTGTTCACTCTCATTGAATTGGTCATTATCCCATGGAGATTCTGGACTTTGACACTTTTAGGGATTTTTTATGAATTCTTTCATGAATGATTCAATTCAAATGCGACATGTAGTATGGTCGCCACTAAATTATATAAGTAAGTCATAAACAACGATTTACAAAATGGATTTCTCAAATAGTTGGACCCTTCAGAATTATTATCATTTGAATTGTTATTTGAATCATAAGAATATGTCTTAACAATACATTGTATATGATCATTGTATTCATCGTTTAACATCTATGAAAATGTGGTATAACGATTCAAAAAGGGAATACACAGTATATCATTTCATTGTATCATCTATGTTTTGAGAAATATATTATTGCTGATAATTTGTTAATATTTTGTCAATATTTTTTCAAGGGCATCCCACAGAATGTATGTTAGCAATTGATGCTTTAAATGCTTATCATGACCTCTGTCTCATCAAGATGGTGCATATTTGTTTTTATACGAGTATAGGAATATACTTTTTAAATTGCTTTTTAGCTAATAAATTGTCCAATATGTGTATTTTTTATATCTTGTTACTGACTGCCTAATGTTAGTTCCCCGTCTGTTCTTTGCACTTATGTGTTTTTTTTTTCTTTTTGTATCAAAGTACTTTTTTATAACCAATTATTTTATGGCTACCAGTATGTGATTCTATGAGCACTGCCTCCGCGATTTGCCTAGGCATCATGTGGTTGTGCGTGTGAATTTATCATTTATGGAGCTGTAATTGTGTTTGTAATATCTTTTTTCTTTATTGGTTAGTACGGGGTGATTGAGTAAATTCTTGTATTAACACTGCGCATGTGCGTACCGTCCAGACGGAGGAGTTTCTTCAATCGCTTGCGGGGCTTGATTGATGCGTCTGAGTAAGGCGTGACTCCCTGAGGCTGTGATTGGACCTGGTATGTGGTGGGGGCTCCTCCTGAACTTAGGCGCGGGGCGCATGCGCTAGAGGCGCTATTCGTATTGGCCAATGTGGACTTGTGACATCATTTTTTTGGAGCCAAAAAACGGCAGTCAGCTGTATTTAAATGTTCGGTACATTGTGTATGGCACTTCTTGATAAAGTGCACTTGCACGAAACGCGTAGAAGGGTTGCATCCCTCTATTTTATGGCTTCTCAATAAAGGATTCGTTTGCCAGACCTGCTCTCTTCACTCATTGCTGTGTGCTGCACACTCTTTGCATTTGGACTTCTCATCCCGACCAGCAGCACGCTTTGGAAGGGAGCCACTGGGGGAATACAGTAACGTGAGTACATTACCTGGGGCCAACCCAATGAGGTAGGGGAGGGTGTCTCTGGGCAACTCCCCCCAACCTTCAGGGTAATCATAGAGCCCCATCATTGGTTTAGTACTGTTACAATTTGAATAGTCATTACCCAGGTTGTGCTCCCTTCCACTTTAAATACACGGACCATAGCACTTTTGAGCACCATTACCTCACCAAACTATATCCATAGGGTGACCAGATTTTCAAAATGAAAAACCGGGACACTTAAAAAAATATATTTATAAAACAATTTACATCACATCACGCCCCCCGTTGCCATGACAACGAGACATTCTAACGTCAGGCGGTGACATGTTGCCATGACAATGTGGCATCACGTGATGCCTCGTCACCATAATGCATCCCGTTGTCATGTCAACTTGATGCCACGTGACGTCCCAGAGCATCTCGTTGTTATGGCAATGGGCATTATGTGATGTCGCGCAGCCATATTGATGGAATTTGGAGGGGAGGATACAGACAAAGGCAAAATAAATATATAATAAATAGATCTAAAAAAATTATCTTTGGGTTAGCCTTCAATAGAAGGTGGCAACCGTGGCTGCAGTGTGTGTTTCTCTATACAGAGGTGGGGGCTCCAGTATGCGTTTCTGTATACAGAGGTGGGGGCTCCAGTGTGCGTTTCTGTATACAGAGGTGGGCCCTGCAGTGTGGGTTTCTGTATAGAGGTGGGCCCTGAAGTGTGTTTCTGTATACAGAGGTGGGCCCTGCAGTGTGTGTTTCTATATACAGAGGTGGGCCCTGCAGTGTGGATTTCTGTATACAGAGGTGGGCCCTGCAGTGTGGGTTTCTGTATAGAGGTGGGCCCTGCAGTGTCTGTTTGTGTGTATAGAGGTGGGGGCTGCAGTGTGTGTTTGTGTGTATAGAGGTGGGGGCTGCAGTGTGTGTTTGTGTATAGAGGATAGTGAAATCCTCTATTAGAAATAAATAAAACAAACCACGTTGCAGCCTGAAATCTGAAATGTACTTTCTAATCTATACTGTACTTAATAAAAAATTAATACATTAATTAAAATTACATAAATAATTGACATTAAATTAAAATTAAATAAAAAATGAAGGCATTAATTAAAATTAAGATATTTAAAAATAATTGACATTCCTCATTCCTGACCTTGCGGCTTGTGTATATAATATTACAATTTGCAAAATAAAGAGGGGAAATAGGGTTGTGTGCTATAAATATATGTTACTACTTACAGTACTTATTAGCTCTGCTAGGAGGTGGATTAAGAAGATAGGCTAGACCAGTGATTACCAAACTTTTTTGTTAGGAGGAACCCTTGAAGTATTTAGAAAATTCTCGGGGAACCCCTTTCTGGCTGACACATATTAGGCCGCGCTTATAGTGCTGGCGACGTCGCGTCAAAACAAATGTATTGACACCGTCGCGTGCCATTATAGTAAGAGCGACAGGACGGCGCGACGGCTTGGTCGCAATCGCTGGAAGTCACTTCAATTTGATTTTTCCAGCGACCGCAGCGTCGCCAGCACTATAAGCGCGGCCTTAGGTTAATTTCACACCTCACGAGCCCCCTCTATTTCCCACCCTCTACCCATGAATTTCTCCCCTCCGTCTCACTCACTCTCCTCCCTTCCCGCCTCGCATGTATTTATCTCCCCTGAGTCTTACTCCCTCTTTTCCTCACTCCCCCTCTCTCCTCTCACTCGCCCCTACCTTCCGTCAATTACCCCACTCACTCAATCCCCCCACAAAATACATACCAAAAAACCCCACCCCGCAATACATAATAAAAATACCTGCCCCCGCCAATACGTATTAAAACGATCCCTGGCGCCCAGATACTTTTTTAAAAGACCCCCCCATACATATTTAAAAAAAATTGGGCAGCACAGGTAAAATCATCATCATCATCATCATCATCATCATCATCATCATCATCATTATCATCATCATCATCCTCATATACCAACCCCCTGCATCTCCCATCACCCTCATATCAACTCCCCCTGCATCTTCCATCTCCCCCCATCTCTCCCCCCCTGCATCTCCCCCCATATCTTCCATCTCTCCCCCCCTGCATCTTCCAGATCTCCCCCCCTGCATCTTCCAGATCTCCCCCCCCCCTGCATCTTCCAGATCTCCCCCCCTTGCATCTTCCAGATCTCCCCCCCCCCCCTGCATCTTCCAGATCCCCCCCCTGCATCTTCCAGATCTCCCCCCCTGCATCTTCCAGATCTCCCCCCCCTGCATCTTCCAGATCTCCCCCCCTGCATCTTCCAGATCTCCCCCCATGCATCTTCCAGATCTCCCCCCTGCATCTTCCTTATCTCCCCCATGCATCTTCCAGATCTCCCCCCTGCATCTTCCTTATCTTCCCCCTGCATCTTCCATCCCTCCCCCCCTGCATCTTCCATCTCTCCCCCCCTGCATCATCCATCTCTCCCCCCTGCATCATCCATCTCTCCCCCCCTGCATCATCCATCTCTCCCCCCCTGCATCTTCCATCTCTCCCCCCTGCATCTTCCATCTCTCTCCCCCCGCTTCCATCTCTCTCACCCCCCCATCTTCCATCTCTCTACTCCCCCATCTTCCATCTCTCCCCCCCCATCTTCCATCTCTCTACCCCCCCATCTTCCATCTCTCTCCCCCATCTTCCATCTCTCCAACTCCCCATCTTCCATCTCTCTCCCCCCCCCCCATCTTCCATCTTTTCCCCCATATGCCTACCTCAGGTGGCTGCGGGTTCGGCAGAGGCGGCAGACTGAGACACGTGCTCAGTAGCAGCAGGCACAGGAAGTGCCGTGAGCTGCTGTGAGCGGGCTCTGGGGAGGATGGAGGTGAGCCGGGAACCGGGTGCCGGAGGCAGGGAGAGCCAGGAAGTCGGAGGGAAGAAGAACCGGGGGGGAGAGCGAGCCAAAGACCGGGTGCCGGAGAGAGAGCCAGGGTGCCGGGTGCCGGAGGGAGGGCCAGAGTGCTGGGGGAGCCAAAGCCCCTCCCCCTTCTACCTTGACCAATCCCCTGTGGCCAGCAGGATGGAAACCGAGCCGTGGGGGGATGGAGAGCGAGCCGGAGATGGGGAGCTAGAGGAAGGGGGTGTCAGAGGGAAGGCCAGAGTGCCGGGGGATCACCGGCCGGGCTGCTAAATCCTCCTCCCTGCCGCCCCCGCGCACCGCCACCGACACATTAAAAAAAACGGGAACATGGAGGAAAACCCGGGACATTTCCGGGACGGACCGGCAACCGGGACAGCACACGAAAAACCGGGACTGACCCGGCAAAACCGGGACGACTGGTCACCCTACATATCCAGTATCTCCCTACCAAATCTCCCTGCAACGTGTTTTCATTCAGTACTGTATGTTGGCCAGTACTGTATACCAGAAGTCTTCCCATGGGGGAGGAGTATAGCGATGGCAACTGGATCGCTTGGAAAAAAATCTCTTTATTTACTCAATCATGTGGCAACAGGTAAAAACAAAAAACACAGCAGGAGAACCTTAACGCGTTTCACGCTATCTTGCGCTTTATCAAAGAGTCACTTTTGGTCAGTATGAATGTGTAGCGCAGGAGTTAGATCATATGTGGTCTGCTAAGGTAATTTATATATATATTTATATAATTGAAGGAATGATCTGCTATTTTGTTTTTTTGGATTTTTACACCCAATACATTACACTGAGAAATATGTTGGAACCTTATCCTGAATCATTGCATGCGCAAGCGAGCGAGCGAAATTAAGACTTAAACTAGACTTTGTGTCAACTTTGGTTGTGTTTTTATTCGTGTGTTCTCTCTACACAGGTCACACGCCTTGACTGATTCTGATGAAATTTTGAGGATACCTTTCAGCCACCTTAACTAAGATCTGCCAGAAATTTCCACGAAATGGGTTCAGCGGCCATCTTGCTTTTTTTTTTTTATTATTTCTTTGAAGTGATAAAAAGAAAATAGTACATCTCATCGACCATATTCTTGATATGAAACATTGGGAGACCCCCTGGAGACATGTTATCTTATTTATTGCTGCTTTGCACTGTAACAAAAAAGAAAGGGTTAGGGAGTGATCAACTGAAACATTCTAATTGTGATAATGAATAGTAATTAAACAAATACAATCGATAATTGTGAAATGGGTGCAAACTGTGAACTGAAAAGTGAATCAGTAAAAATGAAGAGTACAAAGTGATGGTACCCCAAAGACAATTCACTTAAATGCACACCACTAATTAAAATATAATTTTTATTATTTACTTAAAACATATATTACCGAGTGTGTGTGAAATGAAAATAAAAATGAATTAAATCAAGTAACACATACACCAAGATCTCCTCTTATATATAAACACTCCTACATATAATTGAAAATAGGGTGATAGAGGCTAAATGGTGCAAACAGCCACGGTGAGAAAAAAGCCCACCAAACCAGTGAATAGCTCAAGTTATGAGTAAATAGTGCTAACAGTTGAAATGGGACTATCCCTAAACACATAAGTATCCCATTAGGGTTAGTTAGTGCTCACTATTCTATCCTACAATAGATGGTAGATGCAAGTATACATATAGTTCAGCACAGATACGATCATTTCCACAGCTGGACAGAACGTTTTGTGTGCCCCTTGCACAATATCAATGCATGAGTGGCATATTGTCAACCCCAATGTATCAAGGGAGCACTTCCCTAACTGTTAGAATATTGTAGTATATAAGGCTGTAACACTGATAAACTGACTGGAGAACACTATTTTAAAACAGCCCCATAACGGAGGCTGATGACAACATCACGTGCCCAACGCACGTTTCCCTCCAACTACGGAGCTTCGTCAGGGACAATTTTGCAGTGGAGGGGGAACGGAACTTATTTATACCCTACCGTCTCCATGGAGACGTCATAAACAGTCCGTCATTGCGCATGCGCAAAAAGCGCATGCACAGTCAATTGCAAACATCATACAGTATTTGTACAAATGACCTAGTTGATCATGCCTTTACCTCAATAGATAGCCAGCATCAGAAGTGTGTATAATTCAGTTGCCAGACGGAGCGGATCCATTTACGGTCCTGTGCATACGTGGGATGATAGACTCCACAATTAAAGTCATACCTCCTTTTGGCCACTGCGCATGCGCACCTTCCAAACCGATCTTCAATGTGCATGTGTGAGCTAATATCTTGAGCTGCCTGCATATGAATTCGTAATGCTGCGCATGTGTGGGATGATAGATTACACGGTGCCTCATGTTGTTACTTGAATGCCTAGGTTTGGCAGTGTCAGTGAGCAAGTAAAGCTTGCCAGACAGCAACCATGCGCCTGCGTGGAGAGATAGATTGTATATTCTCTACCAACATTCACCTTCTAACCACTGCGCATGCACCCCTAGCAGAGATGTCTTCAAGTGCACAAAAGTAAGCAGATATACTCAAAAACCTACACATATATACCGTAAACGCGCATGTAAACACACATATTAAATAGTGCCTAGTGTTATATCATCTCAAAAGAGGAGATATAGGCTGTCACCAAGAGTGATAAAGGCATAGTTGAACATTAGTACATAAAATAAGATGATTGCATTTGTCAACCCTCAATGAAAAAACGCAATATGTCAACAAATAACAGTGAAACTATAATAATAAAATACAATAAATAAATACACGCACAGCCTTTATAATGTCAAAAGACATCACAATGAGTTGCATGTATATGTCAATTACACACTTAAATAAACCCAAAAAGGGAGGGTTTATAACATTGGTAATACAGTCACTAATTTTGGTATAATCTTGTGGATAAATATTTAGTATATTTTAACAATACCGTGGTAGAGTAGCTCACATAGTGGCAAGAAATAGAGCTCTTATGTTTGTCAGAAACAGTCAGTATAATCTCCAATAGTCAAAGGTAGCAAGACAGCGAATAGGACAGTAGAGACAGATACACGGCCTTGACCAGATTGATGGAATCAAATGACCGGAGTATAAGTAAACCCTTCATTAAGCCCATTCGGGCTTCTGGTCCTTAGCTTATAGATCCACTCTGCTTCAATCCTTAGTAACATCTGATCAGTATTGCCACCTATCGCCGGGCATTTTAGTTGATATATGCCCATGAACTTGAGGCTATTTACGTCTCCATTATGAAACTGCGTGACGTGTCTTGCAACCGGGGTTTCAGTAGAGTGCTTGACAGAGTTGATATGTTCAAGTATACGTCTACGAAGTTGTCTTGTAGTCTTACCTACATACCTCTTCCCACAATTGCAGGTAATGAGGTATATAACATTTGTTGTCCCACAATTAATAAAACTGTCCACATTGAAATACTGCGCACTGTCATGATTTGCATAAGTCGCTGTGATGACATGCTTACATGCCTTGCAACCTTGGCAACGATACATTCCCTTAGTGGGACTCATCCATGTCTCTACCTTAGTTCGCTGATGATGACTGTGAGCGAGTTTATCTCGCAAATTTTTAGACCGTCTGCTGGTAATGGTTGGTCTAGGGCCGATGACCTTAGCCAGGTCAACGTCAGACAAAAGAAGGTGCCAATGTCGGGCAAATATTCTTTTTATTGCCCACCATCTTTTGTTATAGGTGCCAATACATCTTATAGTGTTGTCCTTAATTTTAGGTGTGTTAGAGGACAGGAGAGAATCTCTATCACTATGTAATGCACTATGGTACGCTCTATTAAGTGTTTTAATTTTGTACCTATGACTTAGGAACCGAACGCGTAGTTCCTTAGATTGTGTAATGAATTGCTGTATTGTGAAACGTGCGTTGGGCACATGATGTTGTCATCAGCCTCCGTTATGGGGCTGTTTTAAAATAGTGTTCTCCAGTCAGTTTATCAGTGTTATAGCCTTATATACTACAATATTCTAACAGTTAGGGAAGTGCTCCCTTGATACATTGGGGTTGACAATATGCCACTCATGCATTGATATTGTGCAAGGGGCACACAAAACGTTCTGTCCAGCTGTGGAAATGATCGTATCTGTGCTGAACTATATGTATACTTGCATCTGCCATCTATTGTAGGATAGTATAGTGAGCACCAAGGCTGCGAACCCGCTGCGGCTGGCAGGGCGCGGCCGCGCGGCTGCGCGGCCGCGAACCACCAGACCCTTGTCCGAGTGGTCCCTGCCCCCGCTGCCTCCTTCCGACAGGGCTGACTACGTACTGTGACGCGTCAGCCAGCCGATACTGCAAGAATCTTGTGAATTTCGGCATTGACGCGTCACGTGGTACGCGAGTCAGCCAATGGGAGGAGGGGAGGGAAGGAGCTAGGTGGGAGGCGCCTTGGGCGGGGAGCAGGGAAGGAGCTGCGCGTTATTAAAGTGTGTGAGTGTGTGTGTGTGTGTGTGTGTGTGTGTATGTGTGTATGTGTATGTGTATGTGTGTGTGTGTGTGTGTATATATATGTATGTGTGTGGGGGGGTGGATGGCACCACAATCGGAGCCCGCCCCCCTCCCTCCCACTCCCGCCCCCCTCCCTCTCCGGCTCCCAGCTCCCTACATACCGCATATCGTGGTCTGTGTCTGTCAGCGCCCTGCCTGTCTGGAGTGCGGGCGCACTGACTGAGGGAGCGGGGCCTTAGCCTTACTAACCATAATGGTATACCTATGTGTTTAGGGATAGTCCCATTTCAACTGTTAGCACTATTTACTCATAACTTGAGCTATTCACTGATTTGGTGGGCTTTTTTCTCACCCTGGCTGTTTGCATCATTTAGCCTCTATCACCCTATTTTCAATTGTATGTAGGAGTGTTTATATATGAGAGGAGATCTTGGTGCACGTGTTACTTGATTTAATTCATTGTTATTTTCATTACACACACACTCGGTAATATATGTTTTAAGTAAATAATAATAATAAAAGTTATATTTTAATTAGTGGTGTGCATTTAAGTGAATTTTCTTTGGGGTACAATCACTTTGTACTCTTCATTTTTACTGCTTTGCACTGTCATTTATTCTGGCAATTCAATAGTTTGACAGACATGCACTTGTTTTTCATTGTTTTTAGTGAGATGTGTCCATTTAGTGGTGTATTTTGATATATTGTTTAATACATTTATATTTTTTCACATTTTTGCTTATGTGCCATACTTTAGATTTCTTCCCTAAACAGAGCTGGGCTTCAACTTGAAATGTTTTTAAACCATTGATTTATGGGTAAAAAATCATTAAATGAGTATTGCTCTTTTTTTGGGTTACAAATCCACTTTGTAAGTCCTAAATCCTCATCCCTACCCCAACCAACGCACCATAGTTTTTCCTTCCATGGCTAGAAGGGGCCATGAACCTGTCTGTCAGTGCAATCCTTCCCTTCGGACTTCGGATAGTCGACTTGTGGTTTGCTAGCGCTTTGTGCACTTCCCTACCTCTCCTAAAGCTTAATTATTTGGTGTTAGACTGCCACCTCTGTTGTAGGGTACTTTTTAAAATGCTGACTTCTGCAGCGCTATGCAAAGCCCACTGCTGCAGACAGACATTCACTGTGCCAACTTTTGGGGGATTTTAAATGCGTTTGCTACAATATGTTCATTTAGTGTTATTTCCTCTCAGTATTCTCAGAAGAAAGGCAGTATGGCAGCCATGGTTCCTCCAGACTTCTGCTACAGTACAAGCCATTTTTCTTTTCTACATGCTGCTGCAAACATAGCCCTGCATGTTCTATTGTTTATTATTGTTGTTTAGAGAAAGACGAGCGTTATCTACCAAAGTACAAGATTAATTTGTATCTCTGGATATATTAATGTACTATATTATGTAGTATAAAAAAAGAACTATAAAAAGCATAGAAATATTGCAAAACAATTATCTCAACAACAGATCTGGCAGGATCCTCTGCAGTTGACTTAACAGTTATACAGTACATATTTTCTGCTGTATGAGAAATAACTTGCTGAATCTTTGTTAACTAGAAATGTAACTAGCAAAAGGTTAATAATATCACAACACTGAGAAGTCTATGAAGAGCAAAAAGGCTTATTCTTAGTTCTTTAGATCCTTCAAGATTGAGGTAGGTATCTTTATTCCCATAATCGTTTAGTCTTCAGAGACAGAAAGCATATTACAGGCATGCAAGTATAGTACAGGTTCAATGTGGAGAACCACTTTCAGCATGATGGTACAGTATTTCTTAGATCTCTTCTCTCTTTGTCTAAGCAAAATCTTTATTCTGTTTCTTGTAACCAGCCATTCATGGCAGATACACATCTTTCTCACAATCAACACATTATACATAGCAATTAATATTAATAGACAGTAAGAAAACATATTTTTGTCTTTAATTGTTATCTCTTAGACATTCATGGTAGAACAATGTTTCCCACTACTTGTATCTTCAGACATCCTTGTGAGATGTCTACTCATACTGTCAATCTCTGTTCTGACAAACCTTCTTATTCCAGACTAATTTACCTGTTCTTTGTATCTATAGGATTAACAATTTTCATAATCTCCAAAACCGATCTTTATTATGATACCAATATTCCTATTACTAAATATGCTCTTGTCAAACTGATTTATAACTGTCTAACTCCTTTCACATTCCAGACTCATAACTTGTGCCATGTGGAATTTCAGCAACAACTCAAACATCCTAATTATAATGAGCTGTTTATATACAACATACAGTAGATAAAATAAAATTAGTAAGACAAAATGAATCCCTTAATCACATGAGACCTTTCTAAAGTATAATATTAGGACATGTTTAAAAAAGGTAATCACAATGTTGACCTCTCCATAAGATATGGCCTTTTTTATGAAAGTGGTAACAGGAAGTTTCAGATTCTTCAACATCTATGTCATTGCTTGTTGTTTACAATTTTTCAGTATATGGCTCTGCTTTTTAATGCAAGTTTACCAGCAATGTTTCTCATGTCTGAAATGGTATAATAAGCTCTCATAATCCTCTATGTTTGTTAGTGTTGTCTTCCATATTTGTCTTTTGCGTATTCTAAGTCTTGATCTGTAAACTTCGGGTTTTCAGATGTCAGTTTTTTCCATTTGTCTTCTGTTTGCTTGTTGGGAAATTAATATACTGGACATTAATGAAACGTACTTCCATTTAATTGGTTTTATACTGTATATGATATTATATAGATGATTTGTAAAAAGGGAACAATCTAGTGTAATATATGTTCAAACAGGTACAGTATAATAATATTATTAGAAGCACAAGAAAAGTGACGAGGTCACAGCAGTCCCCTTAAAACGCACTCATGGTAGATTAACAAACATATATTCAAAAGGATGTAATATCCACAGAAAGGACTAAGGTATCTAACTCAACCGAACACCTATAGTGAACTATAGTTGCAAAATGACTAAACGGTTAAAATAAAAAATAATAAACTTTTAATAGTACTCAATAACAACGCCGAAACACAAGTGACAAAGTATGCAAGAGTCCCTCCTCCCTGAAGAAGTGTGATACGTTACACGTAACGTGCGTCGGGGCATGGTGATGTCACGTTGGTGGCGTCCACGAGCGGGACAGTGCATGGAGGATGGTAGCGTACTGGCTTCAACAAGACATATGGTTGTATACCGGGTTTCCTTTGCAGTCATGCTATGACTTATATTTGACTGTTTACTAGTTGTTCTATTCATACCCTGGTAACTACGGCATATATAATTTAAATATACAGGGTGTTGTGGTATACTGGTACATTGATAGATGCTAAAGAGAGATTGATTTTACCAGCATCCTATATACATTACACACTTGCTTCCTGTATTCCGTATTATAGGCTAAAGCAGTAAAATTCAGGGCATTATTCAAAACTCTGCTCTCTGATTGGTTAAAATTCCGGGCATTATCCAATCAGTAATGCCAGGAATTTTAGCAGCTTGCAAAGTGTAATTTTCAATGTGCTTATTTCCAGCCAATCAGCTTTCACAACAGCTGAGACAGGGCAGGGGATTGGTCAGAATGAAGTAACAGCTTTGAGACAGGGCAGGGGATTGGTCAGGAAGTATCAGTCACGGGTTGACTCCTCCCCCTCCTGAGCTGACTGAAATTTTCTGAGCATATTCAGTTCAATTGGAGGGGAGAGAGAGTCTGCAAAGTAGTAAGTGGCTGCATTTTTTATTGTGGCTGCAGTGTGTGTGTGTGTGTGTGTATGTGTGTCTGTGTGTGTGTGTCAGTAGCAGTGTTTATGGGTATAGCAGCAGCCGCGTGTTGAGTTGTGCACTTGTATGTGTGCGTAGCAGCAGTTTGTGTGTGTGTTGTGTGTGTAGAGCTGCTGTGTTGTGTGTGTATGTGTGTGTGCGTTGAGCTGCTGTGTTGTGTGTGTAGAGTTGCTGTGTTGTGTGTGTAGAGCTGCTGTGGTGTGTGTGTTTGTGTGTGTCTTTGTGTAGAGCTGCTGTGGTGTGTGTGTGTGTGTGTGTGTGTGTGTGTGTGTGTGTGTGTGTGTGTGTGTGTGTGTGTGTGTGTGTGTGTGTGTGTGTGTGTGTGTGTGTGTGTGTGTGTAGGTGCTGTGTTGTGTGTGTCAGTAGCAGTGTTTATGGGTATAGCAGCAGCAGTGTGTGTGTGTTGTGTTGTGCTGTTGTATGTGTGTAGAGCTGCTGTGTGTGTGTGTGTGTGTGTGTGTGTGTGTGTGTGTGTGTGTGTGTGTGTGTGTGTGTGTGTGTGTGTGTGTGTGTGTGTGTGTGTGTGTGTGTGTGTGTGTGTGTGTGTGTGTAAAGCTCCAGTGTGTGTGCTTGTGTGTGTAGAGCTGCTGTGTTGTGTGTGTGTGTGTCTGTGCGTTGAGCTGCTGTGTTGTGTGTAGAGTTGCTGTGTTGTGTGTGTGTGTGTGTGTGTGTGTGTGTGTGTGTGTGTGTGTGTGTGTGTGTGTGTGTGTGTGTGTGTGTGTGTGTGTGTGTGTGTGTGTGTGTGTGTGTGTAGAGCTGCTGTGGCGCGTGTGTGCGTAGAGCTGCTGTGGTGTGTGTGTGTATGTGTGTGTGTCAGTAGCAGTGTTTATGGGTATAGCAGCAGCAGTGTGTGTGTTGTGTTGTGCTGTTGTATGTGTGCAGAGCTGCTGTGTTGTGTGTGCGTGTGCGCGTGTGTGCGTGTGTGCGTGTGTGTGTGTAGAGCTGCTGTGTTGTGTGTGTGTATGTAGAGCTGCTGTGTTGTGTGTGTGTGTGTGTGTGTGTGTGTGTCTGTGGAGCTGCTGTGTTTTGTGTAGAGCTGCTGTGTTGTGAGTGTAGAGGTGCTGTGTTGTGTGTGTAGAGCTCCAGTGTGTGTGCTTGTGTGTGTAGAGGTGCTGTGTTGTGGTGTGTGTGTGTGTGTGTGTGTGTGTGTGTGTGTGTGTGTGTGTGTGTGTGTGTGTGTGTGTGTGTGTGTGTGTGTGTGTGTGTGTGTGTGTGTGTGTGTGTGTGTGTGTGTGTGTGTGTGTCAGCAGTTTGTATGTGTGTAGATCTGCTGTGGTGTGTGTGTAGAGGTGCTGTGTGTGTGTATGTGTGTGTGTATGTGTACACAGAGGGGACGGCAGTGTGTGGATATAGATATCTGCAGTGTAAGAGTATATAGAGGTGGATTCATGTATTTACCATTTAATTTTAATTAAAAAAATCTATATAACTATACAAAAGTGTCTGTTAGTTATGAAAAAAGCCTACATTTAGCCTATAATAGTAATAATCACCTCAGAACAGGGCATTACTGGCCAATAATTCCCTGGCTGGGTTAAAGTCCCTCGCTTCGCCTCGGGCCTTCAACTCTTCCAGCCAGGGCATTATTAGCCAGTAATGCCCTGTTTTTCCAAAACGGCTTATCCAACACTCTTACGACACTTTGCAACGTTGTTTATGTGTTTGTGTATATATATGAAGCCCCAGTCTATTTTTAGCCTCAGCGACCCCCTTGTACTCACCCCACGCGGTCGCGGGTGCCGCCGAAGGCAGCAACGGGCTCGGCGGCACGCCGAGAAGGTGGGGGCCGGAGCAGGGAGCGCTCCGAGGCTCTGCGGCGCACCCGGCTAACGGGGGCCGCCATTACAGTTGCGCGCGCATGCGCTGTGATTGCTCATGCACGGGAGAAGCTAGGGAGTTGCAGCGGCCATTAGGGAGTCGCGCATGCACAGGAGAAGCACGCATGCGGCCCCAATGCTATAGAGGCCTCTGCGGGACTGCAACTCCCATGAGGCTTAAGGCCAAGCACCCCAGGTGTCTCCAAGTGGCCAATGAGAGGCCAGGATTCCCTAGCGCAGGGATAGATAAATTTTGCGGGCTTAGGGCAACGGCAGTTGGAGCTGGCAGCAGGAAGGGGGAAGAAGGTTGTAGGGAGCAAGTGACTCCTACACCAGGTAAGGTATCCCCAGGTCCCAGGCAGGCCCCAATCCCTATTAGGGTAGTGGGTAG
Source organism: Ascaphus truei (assembly GCF_040206685.1). Lineage (NCBI taxonomy): Eukaryota > Metazoa > Chordata > Amphibia > Anura > Ascaphidae > Ascaphus > Ascaphus truei. The sequence continues at coordinate 145,824,765 of NC_134484.1, forward strand.
GTACTGAGGGACGGCCCCTAAGGTAGGGACCCTGCCCTTAGGTGCGTGTGTGGTGTGGAGTCTTGTCAGTGTCACGGCTGTCAGTGCTGTGAGCGCTGACAAGAAGGCCCAGTGTGAGTGCAGTGCGGTTGCTGCGGGTACCAGGTTGAGTGCAGTGCGGTTGCTGCAGGTACCAGGTTGAGTGCAGTGCGGTTGCTGCAGGTACCAGGTTGAGTGCAATGCGGTTGCTGCAGGTATTAGGTAGGAGCTAGTGAGAGGGGATCCGGGAGGTGAAGGGAGAGGTGGTGTGGGTGCAGGGGGGTCAGTGACCCACCTGCATAGGACAGTTCTACCCCGCAGGCCCCTAGGAGTATTCCCTGAAGTCACCGTAGGTTGCTGTGCTGCAGGGACGCCCTATAGTGGTAGCGAGCATCACCCTTACTGAGTACCAGTTAGGGACAAAGCACAGAGTTGCGGTTGTGGCGAGTCATTTGGGACCAGACGGCTGGACATCGAGACCCAGGAGGCAGGCCGCTGATTCGTCTGACCCTTTGCGAAGTTGTTGCCGGTCACCGCCGTGACCGGAAGGTATTATTTACATCAAGTGCACCAACACCGGTCAACAGGTGCTGATCCCGCCTTAGGCGTAACTCTTTGGGGACACTAGTGAAGTGGCCAAAGGACTGACCCTATACAAACATAGTATCATACATGGACACGGTGTGTGGGGCACGCGGTGAGGGGACGGAGACGTTACTCCTAATGAGAGGGCCGAGCCACTAAGGTTATATGCGCGTTAGAGTATAAGTGTGTATGATATGTGTTATTGCTACGTTTCATTATAAAGTGATAAGGTATTGTTGCGTTACAGTAAAAACCAGTTACAATCATAAGGTGTTGTTATGTTTCTTGCCCAGGGGAATCTTACATCACGGGGATCCTGGGTAAGTGGAGGCGCTGCGCTATAAGTGTTACCCCAGGCTCCCAGCTAGCGGAGGCTCAGATCTCCTGGAGCCACAGGTTGTGTACAGTGACCAGTAGTCTCTTTGGGAGCGTCAGAAAAAGGGCAACATACAGTATATATACACACATACACATAAACAACGTTGCAAAGCGTCGTAAGAGCATATATATAATATTATATTATACTATATAATATTATATTATACTATATTATATATTATTTATTATGTTATATTATATATATAATACAGTATATACACTATATAATGTATGTGTGTGCTGCATATCTTGTTGCCCGCGTAAAATATTTGGTGTATTTTAGTGTTAAAAATGCCTTCAGGAACGGAACCTTTCATTTAAACAGTGTTCCTATGGGAAAACGTGTTTTGCTTTACAACGTTTCGCTATCCAACGCCATTTTGAGTAACGCATTGTGTCGGATAACCGAGGACTGCCTGTACAATTAAAAGTTTATTATTTTTTATTTTAGCAGGTTAGACGTTTTGCCACCATAGTTCATTATAGGTGTTCGGTTGAGTTAGATACCTTAGTCCTTTCTGTGGATATTACATCCTTTTGAATATATATTTGTTAATCTACCATGAGTGCATTTTAAAGGGACTGTTGTGACCTCGGTCACTTTTCTTGTGCTTCTAATTATATATACTTCCCCATGCACCTGGTTTTTATGTATATTGATATATTGGGTTTGAGCAATATCTTCACCACTAGTGATTTGAATAATAATATTATACAGTACATATCTGCGAATGTGTATCTGGAGAATTATGGTTATACAGTATGTTTTGTAGAGAAATGGATTCACTGTGATAAAAAGCCCCACCGATTTCTACCAGATTTATTGGCTGAAACTAAAACTAGGAAGGTGATAAATAGTACATATCATTTGTGGATAAATAAATGTTCAAAAAGTATCATGTTTTTGTGTCATTTGTTAGATCAGGCTATCTTTATTATTTGGTCTTAGATTAAGATCTAATCAAATTTTAGGTTTGAAATATATGAAAACACTAAGGGGTTCACAAACTCTCTCGCCACTGTACATATGTGGGAAATATCGTCTCTAAAAAAGGAGCTGCCACTGACCCTTCAAAACTGGCCAAGGCAGAGACAATAACCTGAGTTGAGATCTTTCCTGTGGTTTTGTGGGTACTATCGAAAGTTTGTGGATAACTTCTCAGCCATAGTACATTCTTTGACGCAGCTGACAAAGGGCTATCCCCATTTCATGGATGTAGTTCAACCAATGACGCCAAGGACAAGGACTATTTCAAAGCTACAGAACCATTTGGAAGCTGGTGGACTCCAAAAAGTGAGGAAGCATTCCGAGAAATCAAAACCCACCACACGGACGCCCAGGATGTAGATGCAAGCCTTGAAGGACTGGGGCGGGCCTGTACCAAGAACACTATGACGGATTAAGACATGCTGCATTAATAATGATAGATTTTGCTCCTTCGGAAAATAATTACCCAGTGCACAAACTCAAATTCCTGGCGTTAAAACGGGCCATAGTCGACAAGCAGCATGATTATCTCTATTGGGCATCGTTTGTGGTACACACCGATAATAGCCCAAGTATTTATATTCTTTATTTAAAACCAGAGACAGAACATGAAACACAGTCAGAGCTCAGTGCTACATCCAAAGACACCAATACATGGTACAGTGCCTAATATATATATATATATATATATATCTCTTTTGAATAAAATGGTCTTTTAGTTTAACCCTTTGGCCAAAGTGTTGTAAGCCCTTGAGCCCCTCCAAGGCAGACCACGTCTCAAGGGTCCTAACACTAAAATAGATTCTTAGTAACCTGTACATTACTAGGAAGAATGATTTATAATAAATCTGTCAAAATTAGTTGCATAGTTCTAAGTCTGATTGAAGCTCTTATTAACCTGTATAATACCAGGAAAAGCACTCTGTATTAGATTTGTCGCAATCATACTCGATGCAAGTTCCCATGGGTGTGGAAGGTGCAAAGGAGTGAGCTTTAACCATTTAAAAGTGGGAGGGGTGAGCTTAAAACTAGGGGAGGAGGAGCCACCCTCCAAATCAGCCAGGAGCAGCTGAACAAGAATTGCAAAACATACAGGACCCCTATAAGCTCATATTGAACCCACAAAATAACCACAACATATATATATATATGCGTATAAGTGTCAAAGAGGAGTGCTACTGAGCATGGCAATATATATTTAAAACCAGAGACAGAACATGAAACACAGACAGATCCACCAGGTAACCTGATAGCCAGTGGAAGGAGATCACGGCAACAGGAGTACGGTCATGTGTAGGAAAACATTGAGCGAGTGGTGAACAGTCTACCTCACACTGCTATGCCTACTGCATATAATTATCCTGTGGACCTAACTATGACAAGGCTGCCTCGGCTAGACCAACAAGAACTTAGAGAAGTACAACAGCTTAATCCTGGGATAAAAGAATATTCCTTTACTCCTTTCCAAGTAATACTGGTTGCATATGGATACGACTATTTAAGTGAAAGAAGTTTGTAAACACACTAACTTACTTACACTGGCGACACACTTTATTAAAGTGCGGCCAGTTCCGCAAGCAGTGAGATTTCCCGGCTTGCTAGTGGCATCCCCTCGGCGTGCCGCGCGTCACCGATGCGCGGTCATGCGTCATCGGGTGCCTGCGCCCCCTGCACGCGCGTCCAGGGCTCCCCGAGGGAGCCCTGGTGTCCCGCGATGTGGGGGACGGCGGCAGGGGGTTCCGGGGGACCCGGCGGACCCGGAGAGGAGAGGGGGAAGCCCCGATCGGCGGGCCTCTCCTCCGCTGCTTCGGCGCGCGCCCGGCACCCTCCGGCGCGCGCCAGGTTACTGCTGCGGCCGAGAACGGGCAAATGCTCGAATAAACTCGGCCGCAGCAGTATACATATACATATTTCAGACATATCTTATATGGAAAACTGGCAAATATCTGGCTAAAGATTGATGTTATATAGGAAACGTCTGTGTGTCGAAATAGAAAACTCTCTCTCTTTCTTGTATACCAGCCTGGAAATAAAGGACATATAGGCTATTCTCAACTAATAACCTGTGTGAAATATATCTGGTAGTATTCCAACTACACAGGAGGCAGCATATATACAGTACCTAAAAACATTGAAGTTTTTTTCTGGGAGTTAATAGCACATTGCTGATGTCGCAGTAATATTGAATTTACCCTACGGTTAAACAAATGAAATAATTGCCTATATAAATTTTGGGCATTGAATATAAGCAATATTACAACTCCTCTACGGGGATTTTTTTTTTTTTTTTCAACTTATATTTTTTATTATTTTGTTCCGTACATAATATGCATACAGTGAAAAAGCTCGTAAGAACAAATATTATCAGCTTACTGCATGTGTCATTCCACTTTGTAATTGGGTAGAGGGTTTTGGACATACGGGGTAGACGGACAGACAGACAGGGGGGGGTCTCCGGCCAGAAGTCGGAGGGGAGAGACAAACCAAAAGAGGGGGAGAAGAAGAGAGAGAAGGAGGGGGGGGGGGGAGTTCGGGGGGTCTCCTTCCATGATTCCGCCTCTGCCTCTCTCATGCTGGTTCTCTGCGTCTGAGGACTTTGTGCATACCCCGTAGGACCTCTAACTTTTGACTAGTTTGTCTCTCTCATTTTCTTATAGGTCCCTCTTGGGGTCGGCGGGGTTTTGGAGTGGGGGGGGGGGAGGAGGCGGGGGGTGCTACGTGCATCTAAGTGTGGTACGGGTTCCACCGTTAAGCACTTCCTCATGGGAGAACGCATTTGTCCCTATCAAGGCCAAATTGAGGTCCTCTCCACTCCCTGGATTTCTTTCTGGGCTAACCATGGTGCCCAGACTTTTTCAAAATTTTCGCCAGTGTCATTGACCAAGCTTGTCAGCATTTCCATCTGGCATACCGTCCAAATTCTATGTCTAATATTTGGGATTGAGGGAATTATGTTCTGTTTCCAGCGTGCTGCAGTCTCCCCCCTCATCGCCATAGCAAAGTGAGCTATCAACTTATTTTCTCCTTTAGTGAACCCGGTTGCTGGTCTGTTCAGGAGGAACAGCCATGGATCTAATGGGACGGGTTTACCTGTGATAATGTTCAACCAGTCTTTAATTGAGTCCCAGACTGGGACGATTTTGGGGCAGGACCACAGCATGTGCAACAAATCTGCCTGCTGTCCACATTGTCTTGGACACAATGGGGAGTAACTGGGCAGAAATTTAGCTAATTTTGTGGGAGTGTGATACCAGCGCATCATTACTTTATATGCGTTCTCCCTTAAGGTCGTGCACATTGAACTCTTGGAGGTCGCCGTCACTATCTTTGTCCAGTCCTCTACCTCCAGCTCCTCTCCTAGGTCTGTTTCCCATTGGGTCATATATCTGGTTTTGTCCTTTACTGTCGTGCTAGAACCGGTCACTTCTTTATACATCTGCGATGTAAGTCTCACCGTGGATGTCCCTGATCGACAGAGCTTTTCGAAATTTGTCATAGGGGATTTTGGCTGAACTTTTTGATAGAACGCCCTGATCTGGAGGTACCTAAAGATCTCGGCATTGGGGATATGATAGTCTGATTTGACTATTTCGAAGATTTTTATTCCTTGTCTTCCCTCCAGATCGATCAATCGCTTTATGTTATTTTGTTTCCAGATAGAAAAATCTGTGCTGTACTGGCCTGGAGCAAAGAGGGGGTTATTCCAAATTGGTGTCATGCCCGATGCCCTGCTGGTCAGGCCATATTTGAGCCTTGTGCTTTCCCAGATTAACAGCGAGTTGGTCATTGAGGATAGCGGCAGTTTGGTGCTATTTCGCACCTTCTTAGGGTACCAAATCAGGTGCTCTAGTTCCAATGGGGAGCATGCCTCTCGTTCTAACGCGACCCACCTTTTAGAGTCGGGGTTAGTGTGCCATTGCACAATTTGACATAATTGGGCCGCTCGATAGTATGACAACAAACAAGGTACTGCTAGCCCTCCCGCCCCCGTTTGTGTGCGCATTATCTGTTTGCTCACTCTCGCCTTTTTGCCTCCCCAGATAAACTTATCTATCTCAGTTTGGAGGGAGAGAGTTTCCTTCAAACTTAACGGCACTGGGAGTGTTTGAAAGAGATACAAGAGGCGAGGGAGCAAGTTCATTTTTACGCAGTGGATTTTGCCAATCCATGAAATTTTATTTTTGGCCCACTTATGGAGATCCTCTCTCAGGGTCCGCATCAGTCGCGGGTAGTTAGCTTGGCCAATTGTATTATATGTCCTCGTGATATTGACCCCCAAGTATTTAACTTGCTGTTTTTGCCAGCGGAAATTGAAGTTAAGGGCAATTAGTTTTTCTACGTGTTTAGGGAGGTTTATGTTAATAGCCTCCGATTTGCTCTGATTGATTTTGAACCCGGAGACCCTATTGAAACGTCCCAGCAGATCGAGCAGGTTCGGCAAGGAGGTGAGGGGCCTGGATACTGTCAGGAACACGTCATCCGCATAGAGTGCCACCTTATGTGTCTGGTTTCCGATGGCAATACCTGAGATGTCTTTGCTATCCCGTATCTGAGCCGCCAGCGGCTCCATACACAATGCAAAGAGGAGGGGGGAGAGCGGGCATCCCTGTCGCGTACCACTCTTAATTTGGAAGGGTTCTGAAGCGAAACCTTGGTGGGTAACCCTAGCCGACGGGGTCGAATATAGCGCAAATATAGCTTTTGTTAATTTGTCACCCATTCCGAACGCTCCAAGCGTGGCTTCCAAGTATGGCCAGTCTATCCTATCAAATGCTTTTTCCGCATCCAGACTGAGCGCCATAACTGGTATATCGTTGTGATTGGCTATTTCTATCAGATCAATAATCCGTCGGGTATTATCCGATGCTTGCCGACCCTGGATAAACCCGACTTGATCTGGGTGCACCAGTCTGGGTAGGATAAGACTCAATCTATTGGCCAACAATTTAGAATAAATTTTGATGTCCGAATTAATTAGGGATATAGGTCTATAACTTTTACAGTCCTGTGGGTCTTTCCCTGTCTTGTGTATTACTGAGATGGACGCTTGGAGCATTTGGCTAGGGAACTGGGAGCCGTTCAGCACTTGGTTAAACATACGGAGTAGATAAGGGGCTAGTTGTTTTCTAAATTTTTTGTAGTAAAGGTTCGAGTACCCGTCGGGGCCCGGGGCTTTAGAGGGTTTCAGGTTTTTCATAACCTCCGATAGTTCCTCCATTGTAAAATCTCTACCCATCACCTCTCTGTCCACCCCGCTCAGGCAGGGTATATTTGAGCTATCTAGAAAATTCACCAGGGCCTCCGTGTTCGCTGGAGATCTAGCTACTTTATCCCCGTCATATAGTTTTGCGTAGAAGTCTTTGAATTCCCTTACAATTTGCTTGGGGTTGGCGGTAATTTCCCCTGATTCTCGCCGTAACGCTTGGATATTATAATTGCGTGTTTTGGAATTAATCATATTGGCTAGTAAGGTATCTGGTTTGTTTGCCTTCTCGAAAAATCTTCTCTTTGACCAACTTAACGCTTTCTCAGCCTGGGAAGTGAGCAGAAGGTTTAGTTTAGTCTGGGTGTCTTTTATTTGTTGCAGGGTCGCTGCATTGGGTAACCTTCGATGTTGTTCCCAGTGCTGCTTTAGCTCTGCTTGCACCTTAATAATTTTTGCGTTGCGCTTCTTTTTCTTGCGGGCTCCCATACTAATCAAAACCCCCCTCAGTGTTGCTTTATGTGCCTCCCAGAGGGTTATATGTGAGTCAACGCTATCTTTATTTTCACTGAAGAAGTATTTAATCTCCTCTTTAATCTTTCTCTCAAGGTCTGGGATCTTTAGCAGGGAGTCGTTTAGTTTCCAATTTGCTCTCGGTCTTTCCAGCCCTATCTGCGTGCACCTTAGCTCGATCGGTGCGTGGTCCGACCATGAAATATCATGGATCTCCGTATGGGTGACCGCGGAGACCAGTCTACTAGACACAAAGAAGTAATCGATTCTGCTAAACGAGTCGTGTGGGTGTGAATAGAAGGTGTAGAGTTTTTCTAGTGGGTGGGTTTCTCTCCATGCGTCCAATAGCTGGAGGTCTTTTAGCTCCTGCTCTAGCGCGGAAGATCCAGTGTTAGTCTTATGTTTGTGGGGCCTAGAACGATCTAGAGTTGTGTTCATAGCCACGTTGAAGTCTCCCCCTAGGATTAGGGCTCCTTCCCTGAATTTTTTTATGACGCTGAATGTCTTCTTAAAGAATTCAGCCTCGTGGGTATTTGGGGCATACAATGTGGCTATTGTTATGGGTAGTGTGTTGATGGATCCTACGAGCATCAGAAACCTACCCTCTCGATCTTTTTTTACTTTATCTACTATTAGGCCCACCCTGTTGTGAACTAAGATTGCTACACCTCGCTTCTTTTCTAGGGCGGAGGATAGGAATACTTGGTTATATTGTTTGTCAAAGTATTTGGGAGCACTAGTGGTACTGAAGTGTGTTTCCTGGAGTAGGATAAAACCTGCTCCCTTTTTTTTGTAATCAGTGAGAGCTATCTTTCGTTTACATGGGGAGTTTAGTCCCTTAGTGTTGTGGGATATAAATGTTAGGGGCATGTTGGTGCGGGGTACTGACCTTGTATCCTTAATGTTGCTCTTGGATGTATCGAGCCGCTACGGTGCTGCTGCTGTTCCTCTGCAGTACTCAGCATTGTGCGGAGCTTCGGCGGTGAACCACTTGTGGAGGAGACAGTGTGGGGGGGGGTGGATACAGTAGGTACATGGGAAACATGAGGGCAGGAAAAAAACACATTCAAAACACATAGTAACTTGGGAGAGTGGTCAGCGGCATAGTACCGCTTTCTCTCCCTTGCCTGTGGGTCGGTGGATCTCTGAAGCACGCCCTCCAGCTCCCTCCTTCTCCAGAGGGCCATGTCTCTCCACCTCTTCCCCAGGACTTTCTCAGGTTCTAGGGCAATTGCCCCAGCCCGAGGGTAGACACACACGGCGACAATAGGACCGCCGTCCCAGCCGACTAACTATCAACTTTATTAATCCTAGTTTAGATCTTGCTAAAGTTCGCATGTAAGATATTCTACGTAAAACCTCTGGTGTAAGAACAAACCCATAACTGACCATATAATAATAACTTTCCGCAACTTGCCCTGCTTTCCTCTGTAGTTCTCGATGCCCCATCTATTGCCTGTTGAGCTCAAGCTATCTGCTGTATCTTGTCGAACTAATCCCTTCCCTTTTAGCTCCAAGCTGAGATTTAGTGCTGATTAGCTACCTTTACCTTAATTGCCCCCCCAGAGGTACCAATCCCTCAGGGTCTACCCCTGAGCCTCCCCATCTCCCCCCTCCTAGCGTTGCTGTCACTCCCTTTACAGATTTCTACTCTAGCACCACCGCTGCCTATCTTACTGGAGTTACTTAATTAGCTATTCCTTCTGTGAGCACTCTAACCTTTACCTCTCTCTCCCCTTGCTCCTTTTTCCCCCTCTTCCTCCTCCTCTTCCTCATTCTCCTGCTGCCCTCCGCTCTAGCTCCCTGCTATATCTAGCTGGGCCTCGACTCCTAACCTCCCTGTATCTTTCGGGTATTGTTTGGTGTTTGGTGCTTGGTGCATAGCAGCTGTCTGCACTGTCCCCCCGGCGCTTTGTGGTCCTGGGTTGCTGGGCCGCTTCCGGGATCTCGAACCTGCTCCCGCCCCTTCCGGCTTGTTCCGCCCGCCGCCATCTTGGATGTGGCGCCTCGATCACGCACCTCTCGCGTGAGGTGCCGCCTCCTTCCTGCTGACGTCGTCTGCTGCCGCCCCTTCTCAGTTGGTCTCCGGAGCTGATCCAAGATGGCCGCTATTCTGCTGCCGCCGTCAGGGGTACAGGTAAGTGGTGCAATGGTGTTGTGCGGAATTAGGACCTCGTCTCTGCTAGGTGTTGATGAGAATGTCAGGGGGGGGGGTGTGTGTAGCCATCAGGGGGTTCTTGGTGGGGTTTTCATGGGCATCTTAGGCGAACGAAGAGGTAGGGCCAACTTTAACTGTGGGGGAACACTATCTCAGTTACCGTGGGCTGCGGGCTTGATTGTTTTTCTTGGGTCTTCCTGCCTCCCGCCATGTTGGGTCCGGGGCTGCTCTGTTTCCCGCCACTTCCTCCGTGATTTTATCTTGCAAGCCCAGTTTTGTAAGAAAGGAACCGCCATCTTCAGCTTTCTTTATTGTGGTAGATGCCCCATTTCTGGACACCAGGAGACCGAAAGGAAAGATCCAGCGGTATTTAACCCCTTCATCTCTGAGGATCTTGGTGATCGGGGTAAGTTGCTTTCTTTTCAGCAACGTAGTGGGGGAAATGTCCTGGAAAACTTGAATTTTGTGAGACTCAAAGGACGGGTTATTGCGGGTCATCTGGGCAAACAGTTCTTTTATTCGAAAGTAGTGGAAGCGGGCGATGATATCCCACGGGGGGTCTCCCTGTTGTGGCCTGGATCTCAGGGCCCTGTGGCAGCGATCCAAATGCAGCTCCTGGGACGTTTTGTCCGGCATCAGCTGGGTCAGCCACCGGGCCATGAAATCCTCCGGGTCAGTCTCTTCTTCTGGGACCCCCCTTATCCTCATGTTATTTCGTCGCTCCCGATTTTCGGAGTCCTCCTGTTTGTCCAGTATATCTTGGAGAGTGTCTTTCACTTGGGCCAATTGCTTGTCTGTCCTATGGAGTGCTTTCACAGTAGTGTCCAGTTTCCTTTCCAAGGAGTCGGTTCTGGACCCGATGCTACTTATATCTGCCCTTAGGGACGCCACTTCGGCTTGCAGGCATCTCTTTATGTCCGCGCAGAATTCCTGCATATCGCGTCTCCGCATGATTCTGTTGCCATTATCGTTTTCTCCCTCTCCCTCCGATTCAGAGCCACTTAGCGGGGGGCCCTCCTGGCTGCGGGCGCGTGGCTGATCCCCTTTGCTATAATAGTCCGTCATTACTGTGGAGGGGCGCTTCGATCGAGTTCCCTTAGACATCTTGGGGGTATTTGCGGGCTATGTGGGCAGTTTTTGTCAGGATTATTGAGGTTTTAGCGCATTTATTGATTTTTTAGTGCCGGCTGGGAACGGAGCTGAAGGTTCAGGCAGCCATTCAGTCCGCCGTCGCGCATGCGCATCCCGGGGATTTTAAAAACATTGTTTGTTTTTTGTTTTTTTAAAAATTAATTCACACAGTCACATTTATTTGATGTAATAAAACTTTATTATTTTTGTTTTTAATGAAGACCCTATATCTCCATAGGAGCCAATCAATTCCTAATACTTACCTTATCAAGACATTATCATAGAGTGCATGTATTTGGAGGGTCTTTTCTTGATCCCCTTTGGGACCATACTTTGTTAAGAAGTCCCAGCATTTGATCACAAAACTGTTTGTTCTCCCACTCAAATATCGTCAAGTAGTATTGAAAGCTCTTCGTGATGACAGTGGGCAAATAGGAGTCGATAAAACTCTGGGGTTGGTACAGGATCATTTCTATTGGACTCAAATGTCCAGAGATGTTGAAGTGTACTGCAAAAATGGTGGCTGGTGCGTGCCAAGAAAGACTGTTCCCAACAAGGCCGCCCTCTTGTGAATATAACCAGCAATGGGCAGCTAACCTGGTGTGTATGGATTTCCTGTCTTTGGAGCCCGACAGTAGAAATACTGGTAATATCATGGTGGTCACTGAACTTTTTCCACAATATGCCCAAGCATTCCTGACCAAGGATCAGCGGGCTACAACCATCACTAAAGTACTGTGGAAAACGTATTTGGGTTACCTGCTAGACTTCATTCTGACCAGAAAAGAGATTTTGAAAGTTGTCTTATAAAACAACTACTGATTTCATGTGGTATTAAGAAGTCCAGGATGATGCCCAACCACCCACAAGAGGACCCAGAACCTGAGAAATTCAACAGAATATTACTGAATATGTGTCAGGATTGGACCTTGGTCCTGCCCCCGTGATGCATTGGGTGACACCCCTCGCGTGTGAGCGCCTCAATACTCCTGCCGGCACCGGACCTAGGCTCCGCCCCAGCACCGCCTTTCGTGACACTCCTGTCTCCAATACACGGGGGCGCCGTATTTTCAGAGGCACATGAGGGGTTAATTCAGTCAATTACTCCTCACCTGCGATGCACTCCGCCCCTGCCTATCAGTGGACAGCCTATGTCTGATTTCTCATTACCCTGCAGCTGTGTGCTACCATTACTATTGGCTACCTGCCCTTTAAGTACTGAGCCAGTCCTCCCACAAACTGGCTGAGCATAAACTACTGTTTATGTACCGTGCTTGCTACAAGCTGCTTGATGCTGTGCTGTGCCGTTGCCTTGTCTTGTTCTCTTCGTTGTGACCCCAGCTTGTGTCCGGACCTCTGCCTTCTCGTACCTCTGGACCTAAGTTTGTTACTGGACTCCTGCTCTCTCCTCATCTTGACCACGGCTATGGATTACAACTACTCTTCTCTCTCCAAACCCTGACTACGGCAAGTACCTCGATCTACCCAAACTCTCCTACCCTGACCCGGCTATACGACCCTAACTCTGCAAACCGGACCTGGTCTCTTGTTTGTAGGTCGGCGGTTATCTGTATCCCCACCTCAGCTCCGCGTTCTAAGTCCTGTTTGTGGTGAGCACCATTACAATATGTTCCAGACTATAGAGAGCAGAGACGAGCTAATGGAGTCAATATGTACCCCGCTTAGTACATGCCTACAACTGTACCCATAATGAAGCCACAGGGTACTTCCCATACTACCATATGTTCTTACGTGAAGCCAGATTGGCCGTGGATCTATGTTTTGGCGTGTCTGCTGATGGGACATTGCGCACGACATAGTGTATATGCAGTATATATAATGAATTAAAGAGCAGTTACGTGAAGCCTATAGACTCACTACTGAAGCATCTGACTACGCCAACAAAGGGAGCAAAAGCCACTATGATAAGCGAGTGCAGGTCCAAGAACTACATGTGGGAGACAGGGTCCTTATTCAAAATTTAGGAATACCGGGCAAACACAAAATTGCTAATCAATTGAAACCAAAACCCTTCATCATAGTGGAGAAGCTGGGTGAACTGACCGTGTATAGAGTGAAGCCTGAAAGGGAACATGGGCCTCTTAAAAAACTTAATCACAATCCCCTACTCTGCCTATTAGACATCTGTTAGATACCTCCTTCATGATGAGATCCCTACTCAACCATGACATACCAGATAGCGTAGACGGCTGAACAGAAGTCAGAACCAACACTAAAGCTCTTCTGTTGCCTCCGAAAAAAGGAGGAGTGATGAGTCAGAGAGTAAAGATGAGTATGGGGAAGAAAGACTGTTAGGCCACTTATCAAATTTTATGGACTCTAGTAACCCTGAGCCTCAACAATTCAGGCCTCCAATACTGTGCGAGTTATGATGTGGTCCCCCACTTTCTACCAAAGCCATGCTGGACCCTGAAGTTGATGAATTTATCCCTCTAGACCCCTTCTATTTGAGGAAGAGGTAGAGAACTACCAAACTCCTGAAGAAGATGGGAGAGACCACAAGGTAGAAAAAGCATACCCAGGGTCGTACTCAGAGAAAGAGAGCAATGAGGAATGGGAAGAAGTACTGTACCAGTAGAACCAGTTCTATACTCTCCCTGCCCTAAAAGACAGATTAGGCCATCCATGAAATTGTCATATGATTTGTCTAGGACAGTGGTTTTCAACCTTTTTTGGTTAGGGAACTCCAGAATTGGATTTTGAAATTCTGGGGAACCCCACCCCTCACCCCCTGTCTCTCGCCCCTCCTTCCCCCATCTGTCCCCCCGTCTCTCCCCCCTACGCTTCCTCCCCCCTTTGTGCGCGTGTACACACACCCATTTACACCCACACATCCATTTACACCCACACATCCATTTATACCCACTCCCACTTACACACCCACACTCTCCCACTTACACACACTCACTCCCACTTACACACACACCCACTCCCACACTCCCACTTACACACACGCCCACACTCTCCCATTTACACACACACACTCTCTCCCACATACACACACAAACACTCTCCCACTTACACACACACACTCTCCCACTTACACACACTCCCACTTACACCCACACTCCCACTCTCCCACTTACACACGCACTCTCCCACTCTCCCACTTACACACACAAACACTCTCCCACTTACACACACACACGCACTCTCCCACTTACACATACTCCCACAGTCCCACTTACACACACACTCCCACTTACACCCACACACTCCCACTTACACCCACACTCCCACACACTCTCACACTCTCCCATTTACACACACACTCCCACTTACACACACACAGACACGCTCTCCACTTACACACAAACACACACACACAAACACACACACTCTTCCACTTACACACACACACACTTACACATACACACTCCCACTTACACACACACAGTCCCACTTACACACACACACTCCCACTTGCACCCACACTTCCTCCCTCTCCCACTTACACACACACTTCCACACTCACCCACTTACACACACTCTCCCACTTACACACACATACTCTCCTACTTATACACACACGCTCTCCCACTTACACACACACACACTCACACACACTCACACTTACACACGCACACACTCTCCCACTTACACACGCACATACACTTTCCCACTAACACACACTCCCACTTACACCCACACACTCCCACTTATACCCACACTCCCACACTTTCCCTTTTACACACACACACATACTCACCCACTTACACACACACACTCACACACTCGCCCACTTACACACACACTCCCACACACACACACTCTCCTACTTACACACACACTCCAACACATACACACTCCCACTTGCACCCACACTCCCACACTCTCACACTTACACACACACTCTCACATTTACACACACACATACTCTCCCACTTACACACACATACTCTCCCACTTACACACACACACACACACACACACACATATACACACACACACACACACACTCCCACTTACACACACTCTCTCTCCCTTTACACACACACACACACACACACACACACACACACACACTCCCACTTACACAAAGACACTCTGACCCCCTGTCTGGACCAGTTCAGGAGTGAAGCTCTTGGAATGTGCGTCCTCCCCCTCCCCCTTTGAGTTGAATATATACACATGGTTGTGCTCAGTCTCTCATACCTTTTTGAATCTGTGTAGACTGGGCGCTGATAAGCAGATAGAATAATGATAGGCAACAGTAACTTGTATAATGCTCGCAATAGAACAGACAAACTTCATTTCAGACATTAACTGGTGTGAAACAATATGGTTACTCTGTGCTTCTCGCCCTAGTAGCTCTCACTCCTTTGCTGGGGAGGAATTTATGCCTGTTTCCCTTAGTATTGGTTAGAATGGCAATCTCCTGCATAGCTTCAATAAAGTCCTATCTCAGGTAGACCCATGATAGAGACACACTATTCTCTGGGATCACTATCTCATTTTAGTGCACAGCATTCTTAGTCTATACTTGTCGGATCAGGATTTTACTTAGGACCTTCTGATGGGGCCAGTCTGATTATGCTCGGGAGATTCTACTCTGAGAACTCCCTTCTGAGCACATGCTTACTCCTCTTCTGGCTAGAGAACAATCTTGGGCTATAACTATGGGCTCAATCTATATAGGGAACGTTCCTTAACTGAAAATAATAAATGATGACAGGACATCCTTAATACACGTAACTATACACAGAAAACAATTTACAGGACTCACAGTGAGGCTTCAATCTGAACTCTGAGGAACCTGTTTCTAGAACATCCAGCGGAGCTATATAAATCCTTCTATCTCCCTATAGTGACATCAATGGTCACAAAACATACAAAGGAGTGGCTATTCCTTTCTGCATAGTCAAACTGCATCACATGATGGGGAGGGGAGTAAACTGAGGGATCCCCCACAGTTAACCCATTAAGGATGTTAACCCCATATACTAACTATTAGTCTCCAAGGGGAGGGAAAAGGGGCTACAACAGTGTTGAGTGTATTGATGGATATGCCTGATGGCCAATGGCTGTAAGCAGAATAAATGACCATAGATGACATCACGGAAAGAGGAGTGGATATATAGATAGACGGGGTGGAGAACGTGAAAGAGAGATTGCTGTCCCTTGGAGTCCAGCGCGGTTGCAGAGCCTCTAAGCCTGGCAGAACAGGACTTGCTGGAGGCAGCAGATAAGATCCAGGAATGATACATCACCAGAGAAAAGAGCACGTGTAAGCTGGGGTTCGAAGCTGTGAGTAAACCATGTGAGGACGCATTTAGGGGATCTTCCCTACACCGCATCAGTATCATTTCAAAGTATACAACTAATGCCATCCTTTGTGAAATATCAGGCCTGCAACTATTTTTCATGCATGGCTCTACACAAGCTCTAACGCTGTACCAACACGACCCATTAGTTTGCACACGGGCCACGAGACAGAATAAGGGACACTGTGGGACATTTGCGCGGTCTATTAGTACAATATATGTACTGTATGATTACCAAAAGTTTTGTAAGTAGTCCCCTGGTTTTGAGGGCAACTGTATGTGATTCCTTTGCTCCTCGCCTATAGAGTACTTTTATTCATAAGATACGTGTCCCACTGCATTGTCTCACCTCAGCCTGGTTCTTTGCAGGCTGAATATTCTCTCCCAGGTACAGGGGAGGTGATTTTTTTTTTGCATCAGTGAAACTTTGGTACATAATTCCCAGTATTTCATAAAGTATAATTGTTATTCAACTTCTAAAACAGCCATTATGAAATCCCCTCTCTATTCGCGTTCGATATTTAAGCTCTGTCTGCCTCCTTCAGGATAGATCAGTAATTATACAGTACACTTACATATTGAAAACTATAGAAGCCCTACAGTCTCATATTTAAAAATGAAATCCTCAGCCAAATATGTATTAATTCATAAAAACATATATTGTCTATCTTATCTTGTCATTTGAATTCTGACATATAGAAAAAGAAATATATAGCTAAACCCTTCTCTAATATGAAAAATAAAATAAAAAAATTCAAGGATAGAGATGTGAGAAACTATCCAAAAGGCACCTGCAAGCTTTTTAATGCTTTGTTCCCAAATTTGGTTCCTGCTGAAAAGTTTCACTGAACTTTAAAATGCTAAAAATGTCTCAGAAGTCATCACTTTGCTGTTATACCAACCAATCGCAGCTCAGTCACAGTTTGCAAGGTGATTCTTCAAACAGTTCTATTTTTTATGTACTAACTCTCATCCACAGGTGGGGTATTTGCATGGTGGGTTAAGATCGGGAGGAGTGAATGGGTTAATATCTTCAAAAAAGTCTTGTGTGCTTTTGCAGCCTTAGATACATCTGATGTATTCAAGGGCAGGCCAAGCAACAGCCAGAAAGTGTCAGCCTGAGGGGTGGATACTGGTTGGGTCACATGCTGGATATGATGGCCTGTCAGTATTCAGACCTGCCTGGTATGGGGCGGGGTTACACGCATCATCTCAGGGTATAAATACTGGCACTTTCCTAACATTAGGAGTGTCTCTTTCCTCTCCCTGTGGAGTGAGTACCAGCTACCCTGGGTCTCACTAGGAGGCCTTAGGAGGAGCATCATGCAGAGGGTGTCCAGCCTGATTCCTGTGGGCCAGCTGCCCCCCCGCCACTCCCAACGTGGGATGGAGGGGAAGCGCCGTTGTGAGCCCACGTGTGCCAATTCAGCTTCCCCCCTGCGCCCGCCTCCTGCCCCGGGCAGCAGCCACGGAATTAGCCTGCCAATTTCGCTCCCTGAGCCTGCCTCCCGAGCCTACCTCCCGTGCCCCCCCCCCCCCCACCCTACCTCCCATGCCCCCTGAGCCTATCTCATGTCGGCGGGCAAGGCAGCAGGAAGCAGCATCCACCTGGTCAACATCAGGCACCCACCCACTCAGTCATTCACCCACTCAGTCACCCACCCACACAGGCAGTCAGTCATCCACCAACCCAGGCAGTCAGTCACTCACCCACCCAGGCAGTCAGTCACCCAAGTCACTCACCCACCCAGTCACTCACTCACTCACCCACTCAGTCACCCACTCAGTTACCCACCCACTCAGTCACCTACCCACTCAGTCACCCACCCAGTCACTCACCCAGTCAAGGCAGTCACCCACCCACCCAACCACCCAGACAGTCAGTCAACCACCCACCCAGGCAGTAACCCTCCCACCCAGGCAGCCAGACAGTCACCCACCCAGGCAGTAAGTCAGTCACCCACACAGGCAGTCACCCACCCAGGCATTCACCCACCCAGGCAGTCAGTCACCCACCCAGGCAGTCAGTCAAGGCAGTCAGTCACTCACCCATCCAGGCAGTCAATCACCCACCCAGGCAGTCAGTCAACCACCCAGGCAGTCACCCACCCAGGCAGTCAGTCAGTCACCAACTCAGGCAGTCACCCACCCAGGCAGTCACCCACCCACCCAGTCACTCGCCCACCCAGGCAGTCACTCACCCACTCACTCACCCTCTCTGTCACCCACCCACTCAGTCACCCAGCTACTCAGTCACTCACCCACCCAGGCAGTCACTCACCCACTCACTCACCCAGTCACTCACCCACCCACTCAGATACCCACCCACTCACTCAGTCACCCACCCACTCATTCACCCACTCAGTCACCCACTCAGTCACCCACTCAGGCACCCACTCAGTCACCCACTCAGTCACCCACTCAAGTAGTCAGTCACCCACCCAGGTAGTCAGTCACCCACCCACCCAGGCAGTCAGTCAACCACCCACCCAGGCAGGCAGTCAGGCAGTCACCCACTCACCCAGCATTCAGTCACCCACCCAGGCAGCCAGTCAAGGCAGTCAGTCACTCACCCATCAACCAGGCAGTCAGTCAAGGCAGTCAGTCACCCACCCACTCAGGGCTGTCAGTCACCCACCCACCCAGGCTGTCAGTCACCCACCCACTCAGGCATTCACCCACCCAACCAGTGAGTCACCCACCCACACAGGCAGTCAGTCACCCACCCAGGCAGTCACTCACCCACTCACTCACCCTCTCAGTCACCCAGCCACTCAGTCACCCACTCAGTCACCCACCCTGTCACCCACCCAGTCACCCACCCAGTCACTCAGTAACCCACCCAGGCAGTCAGTCAACCACCCACCCAGGCAGTCACACACCCAGGCAGTCACTCACCCACTCAGGCATTCACCCACCCAACCAGTGAGTCACCCACCCACACAGGCAGTCAGTCACCCACCCAGGCAGTCACTCACCCACTCACTCACCCTCTCAGTCACCCAGCCACTCAGTCACCCACTCAGTCACCCACCCTGTCACCCACCCAGTCACCCACCCAGTCACTCAGTAACCCACCCAGGCAGTCAGTCAACCACCCACCCAGGCAGTCACACACCCAGGCAGTCACTCACCCACTCACTCACCCTCTCTGTCACCCACCCACTCAGTCACCCAGCTACTCAGTCACCCACCCACTCAGTCACCCACCCAGGCAGTCACCCACCCAGTCACTCACCCACCCAGTCACTCACCCACCCAGGCAGTCACTCACCCAGTCACTCACCCACCCAGTCACTCACCCAGTCACTCACCCACCCACTCAGTTACCCAACCACTCAGTCACCCACCCACTCATTCACCCACTCAGGCAGTCAGTCACCCACCTACCCAGGTAGTCAGTCACCCACCCACCCAGGCAGTCAGTCAACCACCCACCCAGGCAGTCAGTCAGTCACCCAGGCAGTCACCCACCCAGGCAGTCAGTCAAGGCAGTCAGTCACTCACCCATCAACCCAGGCAGTCAGTCAAGGCAGTCAGTCACTCACCCATCAACCCAGGCAGTCAGTCAAGGCAGTCAGTCACTCACCCACCCACCCAGGCAGTCAGTCACCCACCCACTCAGGGCTGTCAGTCACCCACCCACCCAGGCTGTCAGTCACCCACCCACTCAGGCATTCACCCACCCAACCAGTCAGTCACCCACCCACACAGGCAGTCAGTCACCCACCCAGGCAGTCACTCACCCACTCACTCACCCTCTCTGTCACCCAGCCACTCAGTCACCCAGCCACTCAGTCACCCAGCCACTTAGTCACCCACCCTGTCACCCACCCAGTCACCCACCCAGTCACTCAGTAACCCAGGCAGTCAGTCAACCACCCACCCAGGCAGTCACCCACCGACCCACGCCGTCAGTCACCCACCACCCAGGCATTCACCCACCCCCCAGGCATCCACCCACCAAGGCAGTCACTCACCCACCCAACCAGGCAGTCAGTCACCCACTTAAACAGGCAGTCACCCACCCAGGCAGTCACTCACCCAGTCAGTCGCCTGTCTTTTGTTGAAAATATAAAAATAAACAGATTCCATTGTAATTGTGAGGACTCTCGGGCCGCACAGACCCATGTACGTCCCCGTGCCCGCACTTACCTGAGGCCCGATCCGACGCCCGCTGTCGGCTCCCTGCAAGGTTGGCTCCCTTGTGCGCTTCCTCGCACACGTGCATGGTGCTTTCCATGGGAGCAGCGCCCCCGCTGGCACAGTGCGCAGGCGCAAACCCTGCATCGCGGGATAGAAGTCTGGCTGCATCACGCGTCATCAGCACGTGACGCATGCGCGTGACACACCCGAGCGACGGGTCAAGAAGAGCTCATTAGCTCCATCCTCTTCAGCTGCCTTTACCCATCCAGCCTATCACTGGACTCTGCGGAGGTCACGCCTCCACTCCACCCCCTTGGGGATTGGTCAGTGCCTGCTATTTATGCTCAGCTGTGCTACTGGCACTTTGACTGAGCATAGACTCACGTTACCCTGTGTTTGCCTCTGCTTATAGTGCCTTATTCCCGTCCTGTTGCCTTGTTTCTAGTTCTGACCTCCCGTGTACCAACCCAGCTTGTCCTTGGACCCTTCGCTCTCTGGAATACTGATCTGGGCTTCACCTGGCTCTCCGCACCTCTCCAACCCTGACCCTGGCTTTGAACGTTGATGATCCGCACCTCTCCAAATCTGACCCTGGCTTTGAACTTTGATGATCCGCTCCTCTCCAGCCCTGACCTTGGCAATAGTACCTCCCACGCTCCGGACCTCTCCTGCATCGGACCCGGCAAGTATACGATTATTCTGATCTCTACTATCCTAGACTCGGCCAGCAAGACCATCCTACATTCCGGACTGGGTCCCCCTGTCTGTGGCTGGTGTTAGCCTATTCCCATCTCAGCACAGGGGTCTCGTCTAGTTTGTGGTGAGCACGGCGTAACAGAAATGTTTTTTTCCGTATTACAATAAGAAGAAAACAGTTAAGTAAAAGTTGCACGCTAAAAAATATTTTTTCGTGGTAGGTGCACTGTGGGTTCGGGGGTTGGGGGGGGGCTTGCTCCTTTCATTTATTCTGGGCCCCATGATTTCTGTTGGCGGCCCTGAATCCAATTACAGTAGAATACAAAAAATGGGGAATCATTTTTCAAACTGTACATAGTAATTCTAGAGGACTTGATGAAACAAATCCTGACAGTTTGTAGTATCTGTTATTAATACACTAATGTGACAGCAACAGGCCCGGTTTTAGCCCTATAAACAGTATAAATGTTTGTTGCTGTACATATGGTTGATACCTATTACTAGATACCCAAACATATAAATGTTCAGGATTTGGTCATTCTTATATATATGCTGAACCAGATGATAATGTCTAGGTATGAGTTAGAGATAGTTGCTGTTTACATGGCGGTGTCAGGACAGGTTTTCGCTGTCTGAAGGCTTTATGTAGTGATATACCAATAAGTTTAGAAATATCCAGGTGTGAGCCAGAAACATTTACTGCTTGTAAGGAGATAACAAGACTGGTTCGCGCTGGTTATATCTCATTAGAAAGCCATGCGCTTGTATAGCTATATAGCAGTACAGGTGATACCATTCCTGTTTGTCTCAAGGGGAAAATGCTGATTACCCAAAGCAATAGGAACTTTTACTCTGTGTAAGAAATGGTTAATCTGTATCTGGGTATAGGCAGGGAAGCGGGGGGAATGGGGGCGGTAAAGGGCTCCTGCCGCAGTCTAATGTGGTGGAAGAGGTGCTCTAACGAGCGTATAATGCATAGAGAACCAATACTTGCAGATGCAAGAGAAGAGCTTTTTTAATAGCTCATGGAGATACAAATCAGGTAGTCAACAATGTCCATATAGGTTTTTGACAAAATAAAAAGGTAAGGTCTTGTTCATCTGTCTGACTCACAGAGGTTACCTAGTGGTCAGGATTGGCCAGTCCACCTCATGAGTCTAGTCCCGCTACTAGAAGACATTGCTGACTACCTGATTTGTATCTCCGTGAGCTATTAAAAAAGCTCTTCTCTTGCAAAGAGTTAAAAATAAAAGTAGTAGGAATTACCTTCCCACCTGGCCCCCAAGGAGGTCTGATTCCCCCCAAGTTACAGGACAGTGATCGGAGTTGCAGTAGGAAAGGATGAGGGGCCCTATGTTTAGATTTATTTGATCGTTTTAACCCTTTGGTTGCCGGTGAGACAGCAGCACCAGAGAGCCATGGCCCCTCCATGGCAAACCGCGATCTCATGACCTCTCCTCAGAGCGGTCCTGTGATCGCAGCATGCTTTAACGAATGAAAGAGGAGTTCTCCTTTTCCATTTTCCTGCAGTGCGGGTGACATCCTAAACTTCATAAGAGCGCCGCAGGATGTGATCTTCTCTGGAAAACAAGCACTCTGCGGGCATGACGTAGCCTCTAGGTCATGGGGCCCTTGAAGTGCCAGACCCCATTACTTAGTGAGAACAAGAGAGACCATCTGTTGAGCCCCTAGGTCAGCACACAAATATGGCTATGTATAGCCTCGGGTCAAGTATATGTTTGCGGAGCATAAACGGAGTTGAGCCTAGATGGAGAAGTGTGGGGGTCACTGAGTGCAGATCCGTGTCCAAATGTGAAGGTATACGGCTGCAATTGAACACAGTGTCCTGAAGCCGGTATGGAGTATATTTCTTACTCACGATTAGTACCGTCCCCCTTCTCTCCTGGCCTCGCGGGGCACCTGAATAGGGGATCAGCGTCTCTCCATGGCGTGGTCTCGATCCAAGCGTCACAGTAGAGAAAAAAAGATTGATGCAACAGCCATTAGAGAAAAAAGATCGATGCAACAGCCACTCCCATTACGTAGGTAGATACGAAAAGAGTAGAGCACCGTCAGAAACTGGAGTCAGGAGGGGATCCAAATAATCAAAAAAATCTTTATTGGAGTAAAATTCGCACAGGAAAACACCTCCTACGCGTTTCGAACAATTGTTCTTTATCAAGACTCCCATTACTTAGTGGCTCTGTCTTGGGGAATCCAAAGGGTTAGGCGATTTGAATCATATTTGCTCATCTTCATTTCTAGGAAGTGCAGATAAGATGATCCAGCGACGGGAGGCTGAATTAAATCACCACTGGTTGCAGCAGGTAGAAGTGCATTTATAAAAGTCCTAAGAGACATGCAGGTGCCAGTCATTAGGACTTATATATAAAAGTCCTAAGGGCATGTTAAGATTAATATAATTAATATAATTGCACCCTGCATATTCCCCTAATGTGGATCCCATTAGTCCGTATTAGCATGAGCCAAGTAAATAATGATTTATCATACACATTTTGGAATCTCCAACATAGTATACAGAAAGTTTTGCTTCTATACTTTTCCCCAGAATCCTGCATCATGAATCCTCAAACATTAATTCCACACAGGTCACACATTTGTTTATGGCTTCAAGTGGGACAGTGATTGAAATCTCACCAACTGCATTCAAATCAAATTGCACAGAATAGAAAACTTTACTTGGTTGAACGGAGGGTGATACCCAACAGGCATCCATGGTATTGCAACATTAAACCCTCTGGTGGACCAATGCTAAGAACCATTATGAGTAGCATCTTTTTCTGTGTAAAGAGTCCTCGGTAAAGTAATGTAGCAGATTCTTTATTCATTACTATGGTAAAAGAGCACCCTCTAGTGATTGCAAAACATATTTTGTATTGTATTTTAGTTAATTATCACACAATGTTTATCAAAAAGTTACTGAAATACATTTGTAATCAATACTAAAGATTGCTGGAGTTTGCATATTTAATTAGCAAAAATAAACTTCTAACTTGTTCTTTTATCATTTTCTTGGTTCTATTTTTTTTTTGTACACTGCTGCATAAAGCCTGCAAATCCTTAACACATATATTTGATTTATGATAGTTCAATTAAAATAAATTACTATGTAGCCCTTTGCTAAAATCAGGCCCATTTTAGCATGTAGGCTGTGGCAGCACTCTGGCAGTACAGGGGTTAAAGCCATTGCACATGGTCCTGCATGTGAGCTGGCTCTTAGCTAAGCTATATTGTTGCAATCTCCAGGCAGCTGCTTGCCTGGAGAGGTCTAGCAGGTAATGTGACCAGTGGGGTGACTGTTTGTTAACAGTGAGTTTTTCCCAGAGACTGGGGGTGGAATGGTTCCCACCCCCAAGGTATATAAGTTGGGGAACCGCCCTTTATGATTAGGTGTGTCCTGGGTCCTGAGTGAAGACAGGCCTGAGAAGTTCAGCTGGGTTAATTAGGGCCCAGTTGTTCCAAAGTATAGGCCCCAGGGTATGCAAGCAAAGCAGCCAAGCCATATCA